>NW_025322533.1:35000-60000 GCF_019176455.1 Solea senegalensis
CCGTGTGCATAAATATTGTGTTTCTACGGTCAATAGCAAACAACCTTATTTTAACTAAAAAGTAGCTTAAACTGCCAAAATAATCACAGCACAGTGAAAATGCTTGAATTTTAATGCGGTGGTTTCACTGGAAGGATAAATAAATCATATGATGTGTGTGTGACAGTAACTATTATAATTTATCACGAGTATACATTCATATTAATTTAGCACAACTGCACGGTGCTTGAAAGTGCTTGAAAAGTGCTTAAGTTTGACCATGGCACTTTGAAACACGACGATAATAATATTTCCATGTTTTAAATCCATGGGTCATGAAGAACTGAACAGAGGTCAGAGGTCAAACACGTGTCCGCCGTGACTCGATCTGAGGAAACGTCCGTTAGCTCGGATTCTGAGGATTTCATCAGGTGCTAATTAAAGTGGCTAATGACTCATGCTTGCTGTCTGTCTCTGTCTCTCTGCCTGTCTGTCTCTCTCTGTCTGTCTGTCTTTGTCTCTGTCTGTCTGTGTCTCTGCCTGTCTCTCTCTCTGTGTTTGTCTGTCTCTCTCTCTTGATCTCTGTCTGTCTGTCTCTCTGTATGTCTGTCTGTCTCTCTCTTTCTCTGTGTTTGTCTCTCTCTCTGTCTCTCTGTATGTCTGTCTGTTTGCATCTGTCTGTGTCTGCCTGCCTGCCTGTCTGTCTGTCTGTCTCTCTCTTACTCTGTGTTTGTCTGTCTCTCTCTCTTTCTCTCTGTATGTCTGTCTGTCTGTGTCTGCCTGTCTGTCTGTCTGTCTCTCTCTCTCTTACTCTGTGTTTGTCTGTCTCTCTCTCTTTCTCTCTGTATGTCTGTCTGTCTCTACATGTCTGTCTGTCTGTCTGTGTCTGCCTGACTGTCTGTCTGTCTCTCTCTCTCTTACTCTGTGTTTGTCTGTCTCTCTCTCTTTCTCTCTGTATGTCTGTCTGTCTCTACATATCTGTCTGTCTGTGTCTGCCTGCCTGTCTGTCTGTCTCGTATCGATCTCAGAGTGCGAGTGAATCCAGGTCATTGATCTGCTTTGATCCCTTTGTTTCGTCTCCTCTGGACTCGACTAATTGGCCTGTTGTTTGTGGAGGATCGACTTTTATGCCTGATATTACAGAGCTACATTTTTTCCCTCGAGGGGAAAAACAAATTAAAGTGAGTGTGAGTTTTTTTTCACACAGATATAATTCATACGAAGCCTTTTCCGCCTCCATGACGCTCATAAATTCAGAGAAGAAATCATTATTTTCTCATAAACGTGATGATATTGCTCTCATCGGGCCGGAGCCGTGATGTAAAAGCACTTTATGAGATGTGCTGTGTATCCCGCGCGTCACATGACCGCCGCCCCGCCTCCCGATTGGCCCGAGTGGCGTCGGCTGCTAATGCGATTTCATTAAATAGAGACACAGAGACGTCCTTCTCTTCCTCTGTCTCGCTGCCAGGGGAGAGTTAAAGATGAAAAGTGACCTGATGAGTCCAGTCGCTCTCCTCCTCCTCCTCCTCCTCCTCCTCCTCCTGCTCCTCCTCCTGCTCCTGCCTGCCGGGGACGCGGCGTCTCCGTAAAGAGTTGTCTGTCCAGTAAACAGAGATTCATGGACATATTGACCCACACATTACTGGGAGGTTTTGTCCACTGCAGTGATCACAGTGTTTAGCTGGGATTTACTCCGCGGTCAGAGAGACAGGAGCGTCTGTGCGGGCGCGGGGTTGAGGGTTCAGTTCCCCGAGGACGAGTCTGTGAGCATCTCACAGAGCGACTTCATTAGACAAAGACAAAGAAAGCAGAGGACGAGATTCTACTCAACCACAAGTTTATGATGTCATAACAAGATTATGTTAATATGAGACGAAACCCTTTAAACCACACATGGGCAACATAAGGCCCGGGGAACGGGTGTGGCCCGCAGACCGGTTTTATCTGGACCGCGCGTTCCTCACAGGTCGCGTTAAATCGACTCAGTTTGACGGATCGACGTCGCGATGTTAGCATTTGTGAGTCGCTTTTATTATCACTTTTAAACTTACGACACAATAAATACATTCACTAAATCTGAAGCAAATTCATAAAAAAACAAAATTCCAGTGACTTTCCGACTTTCTTAAATATAATACTTTTATTGAATTCTGGGTGTTTTAATCAACCTTTCGTGATGCCGCTGTAGGAAATGAATGAGTGAGACTTTATCACAGAAAATATTCCCACATCTCTGCACGCGCCGCTTGTCGCGCTAGCATGCAGTTACAGATGCTAACCTGCAGATGGTGCACTTTGTTGTTTTATAGTTTAGAAAAGATATTTTCCACTTTTGTGTTAATGTTTCTCTCATGAGGTTGACATTTGCACGACGCTAACAAGTCAAGATTTGAATCGCTAACGTTACAAAGTCCACGTTTCCTCTTTGTGAAAAGTGATCGGAAGTTCAGGAACTGGCTTTTATTTTAGCGCAGTTTTTTTGTTTTGATTTCTTTTAGTTTCAAATATATTTTACTTAAACAAAAGTCTGAAGGATTCAGTTTCATTCCTGTTTTCAGTTTTTCTAAAATAACACTTTATTCTCGCGAGACCTCCTGATTGTGACTCTTGCGAGGCTGTTGTTCCGCTCACAGACAGCGGGGGGCAGTGGAGTGAGCCTCCAGTCTCCCCACAACGAGACATTTCATCACCACAAAGACTCTGAAGACGTGAAATGAGGGTAAAAGTCCTGCAAAGTTCTGTTTTAGTGACAAACGAAACACGACGAATGGTTCATGAACGTACCGTCGTCGTCTGTTATCACACACACATCAATGTGATTCACAGTCCTCAGTCACGTGATGAACGCATGTTTCTGAGGAACACGGAGATATTTTTAAGACGCCGTTGAACATTTGCTGGTGGGTGAATCCATGAAACGGAGCCAGTTTGACACAGAACATTCAGAGGAGGCAGATTGTGGTGAATAAAAAAAAACAAAAAAACAGAGGAGATGTCGCACAACCTGCTCACAAGCAAAAAAAGAAAAGAAAGAGGTTTCATTTAAATTTAGCAGTTATGATAGAATTTATGTGTGATCTGAGCTCGTAGATCAGCGCTCAGTGAACACGCCTACTTGGCGGGAATGTCGGCATTCGCTGAAACTGTTCAAGAAGAATCAACGCTGACATTCTCCGGATGGCGTCGCGTGTGTGGACATGCAGTATGTTACTGTGTTTACACAGGAACGTTCAGATTAACTCAGATTAAGTTGATAAATGATCTGATGAGTCGACAGTTGAGGTGTTTGGTGTGAACGCAGTCTTATTTGTCAGGATTTGTAAAACCTGTCATATTATGACACAAACTCAGCTGCAATAATCACACACAAGTGAAGTAAACTGATTATTAATCTGATTTGTTTCCTCATGTTCACAGGAAAACAGACATTAACTTTCACTGAAATCCTGTTTTTAAAGCTAAAACATCGTTTCTTTTGTCATCCATGAATTTTCACGTTTAATGTTTCACAGAAAGAAAAGAAGAAAACAGTGAAGGGCGTTATTTTCTCTTGATTGAGATTCAAATGACGGTGATTTCCTCTCATTCTTAGTGTTGATTCATTTCTGACTCTCGGAGCGGAAACTCAGCGAGTCGACTCACGTTTGGACAGAAAGGTCATTTCATTCATTGTCATTTGCCAAATAAATAAGAACATTTTTAGTGTTAAACAAGTTTTCCTTGGTTGTCTCGTGACGTGTGAACGAGGTAATAAATCACACACGCTAACCTCCAGGGCTCCGTCGCATCGTTGGGAATCGTATTTTCAAAGGGTGTTACGTCACATTTAACACACACGTCGCCTGTTTCCGCTAACACAGTTGCTATGACAACAAGATACAAAATAAATGGGCGGATCCGTTTGGAGTTACGCTAGCTTAAATGACGCTTGTTTCCACTATACTTCGTCCATGTCACCTCCAGGTCTCTGTGCACATGCTGCGTAATTGCACCGTCAAAGTTTCCTCTGGGTTTAAACACACGCGTGTGTGTGTGAGCCGTGACGCTCGCTGCAGATTGCATGTTTTCCGCTGCTTCCTGGATTAAATGCACGCTGCGCTCGGCGCTGTGATGTCAGCGAGGAGGTGTCATGTTTAGTTACGCTCTCCATAATGGAGAGCTCCTCTTTTCATTACCCTCGCGTTTAAACGGAGCCACAGCGCGGCAACATGTGGCCGCCATCAATTTGAATGTCATTAACACGGCGGCTTTAAGGTCCGGCCTTCATTCTTCCCGCTCCCTAAACCGCGGTAATTGAATCAAGGGGGCGGGCGGCGGCGCGGCGCCTCCTGGTCAAGCAAACAAAAGGATTATTAACATCGCCGATGACTTTGTATTTACAGCAGAGAGCGAGGGAACTGTGCCATTTACAAAGCAATTTGCCGCCGTGATGATGCAAGAATAAATAAATGGGAATTTGTTGTTGAGGAAAGTGTGGCGGCGCGGTGGAGGAGCGGCGCGCGGAGCGGCGCGCGGAGCGGAGCGCGTCCTCAGGCTGTGACTGACTGGGGACACTGTGTTTTAATTTGCTGTTTGATACCTGCACAACAACACACTCATATTTAACATTCACAACACACTCGTCCTCCTCTAACCTTTGTGAAGATTAGAACCGCACCGGCAGTGTGTGTGTGCGTGTGTGTGTGCGTGCGCGTGTGTAATGATCCTTGTACGGAGGCCTGGAGGAGACATTTGAGGAAAGAATAAACACTTAGAATAAAAATCATAATAATAATAATGAATCATCTGTGTTCCAGTTATTGTTTGTTATATGTTGTTGTTGTTGTTGTTTTTGTATACGACGTCATTTTCATCGTTTTAATCTGATCTGTGAGACGAGCGCTAAGGGACCGTCTGCAAATGTTCAGGATCTCCATCACAGTGTAGTGTCTCTAAATGATCTGTCTGCTGTAGATTACACTTCAACACCTCTGTGGATTATGATTCAGATTATTGTTTAATATCAGTTTGAATAAACCCGTGCAGTGCAGATTATAAACTACAATCTTTTTGGGGAGAACTCTGTGACGATATTCAACATTTGCAGGATTTATTGATCCTGGATTTAATTTTCTGGATGATTTTGTCTGTGTTTTCATTTTTCTCGCTGCACGTGTGCTCGCAGTGTCGCAGCACTGTTGCCGTGCGGCCGGCGGCAGATTTACTCTCATTTCTCTGAGAATTAAAAATCTGCATTTGGTCTCGATTAAGCCGGTTCTCCATCTGTGAGCACACCATCTCTTGTTGGTGTCTTCTCCCATTTGCGATGTATTTCATTCCAGCAGGCCCCACCGCCCAACATTCTTCCTCCTGTCCACTTAACACCCCCACCACCTTCTCCAAGCAACAGATTAACAGATTAGAAGTAACATGATTGCCTGCTTCCCCGCTCTCTTTTGTGTCGGCCGTCTTTTTCTTTCCTCTCTCGATGAAAAATCGTCAGCTCGGTGATTTGCCTCTTTGTGTTCCACGACGATGACGACGACGACGACGACGGCGACGCTTGAGCCTTTTTCCAAAGCACTTAAAGTCCACGCTGTTCTAACTTCACCTGTCACTCAAGCACATGACACGTGCGCCCACACGTTGATCAGAATTGGGCACAGATGTTAAGCGTGGCCGCGGCGGCGAAGGACGATCGCACTCCTCACCAGCGTGACCAATAAACTGGAGGAGGATAAAAAAAAAAACTGAGAAGGGATAGAAGAAAATGAAGTGCAGGAGATGAGAGAAAGGAGAGGTGGAGCGGAGACAGGAGTGAGGATGAAGAAGCAGTTGATGTGGAGGATTGGTGGAGCAGAGGACGGAGGATCCAGCGAGCTGGGTGGCATTAGTAGGCAAAGCCTCTCCGCTTGTGTTAGATAAGAGATGGCCCTGCTGGCCAATGATGTGGAAAGGTTCTGATTGGCTGAGCCTGATCCTCCAGCAGAGCCGTCCCGGCTCTTCTCCCAGAGCCCGGAGCGCTCACCGTGACACTGTCGGATATTTCATACTTCACTCTTACAAGCGTGACTGACTGCTGCAGGGTTCTCAAGCTCTGACCTCAGTACAGCCCACGCCCTTGACTCTGGAAATGCTCCCGGACCGGCGGTGGACCGACGCTCATTCCTCAGCAGCTCATGTCACACGAGTGAGGTTACGCCCCCTCTGGCAGGAAACAGCACTGTTCACCTCTGTAGACATACTGTACACATAAGACAGACGCTAACATGCTAACATGCTAAGAGGAGAACATTTCACTGGATCTCCACAGAACCAGAGAGACGGTGGCGGTGAATCACTGCCATGAAACAAAGGAGAACAAATCAATCATGGACTCAGACTAGATTTACCAAGAGTCTTGAAAGAGTCCGTGGATTTAAAGGGACAGTGAACTCTGACCGGTTCAATCCTGTTTGTCTTTAACCTGCAAAAACGCTCCATGCTCACCCTCCAGTTACGGTGAACGTGTCTACAGAGACGTGAGGTCGATGTCTGAGCGGTGAACGATAAACATGGACCTGACGTTGCTGGTTCTCATACACGTACAAGGAAACGACCCAGACCTCATGGTCGTACGTAGCCTCTGAGCTTCCAGACATACGCTGACGATCATGTGACTCCACGCTGCCTGTAGCAGCAGCAGAATTCAACTGTTAAACTGCAGTTATTTTGAGACTTAAATGGCGTTTCCTTTATTCAAACTGGCAGCAGATGATGTCAGCCGGCATCCTTAGCTTTTACACTTCACCATGTCAATGGTGACAGTAGGAGGTCCTCTGTGCTTCACAACAGCAACCATGTCTAGCTTTGAGCGTTGTGACCTCGCTGTCACCTGGCCGACCATCTGCTTATGATAATGCAGCGCGCAGAGTTTGGCAGCAGGAGCTGAGAGAGCATCTGGAGCCGCAGGTGAGTTTTTCTCCCAGTGGACTGGTCAACCTGTGGTCCAGCAGCAGCAGCAGCAGCAGAAGCAGCAGCAGCAGCAGGGAGAGTCCAGTGATGCTGATGCTCAACAGAAGGGAGGAAATATACAGAGTATGAATGACAAAGACGTGAACGCGTGACGCAGATATCGTAGAAACTTAATCTGACGTAGATTTTATTCCACAAGTCTTTTGTCAAGTGGCTGGTTTTCAGTAAAACCACTTCACAGACCTGCAGTCAGTGTTTAACGACGGCTTCAATTAAAAATAGATGCTATAAATATTTCCCGTTGACAGCGACGGTGGATGCAGCTGAAGTGGTTTTGGCTCCGGTTTCAGATTCACTGTATTCAACACAATTACCAGCGTGCAACAAGCCACTGGGTGACTTTACTTTGAGAGTTAATTAGGTTTGATTGTTTCAGATAAAACTTAAATGATGCTTGAAGGGAGGAAGGGTCAGAGCGGCGGCAGAACTAGCAGAAAAATACGCTGTTTAGTGAGAGAAGAGGTAATTAATGCTGGCGCATAATGAGAGGGTGTGGGTGTGTGCTGTATAATCTGTGACAGATCAGTACAATAGATGTGATTATTATTGAAGAGAAATGAAAGAGCGTCCTTTCCTCTGACAGTCGTCTTTGTGCCACACAGTTTGATCCCGGCTTTATCTCTGCTTTGCCATGTGGCCTCGCGCCTGTTTTCCTCTCCATCCACCGGCGAACACTCGGATGAACCCGACAGGAAGCTTAGCGCTGTGAGGTCAAACCCGCGCTCCGACCCTCAAAGGCCCACATGGCGAGCGGCGGACACGGCCACAGATTAAGCGTCTCGTCGAGCTGACTGGGGACAAAAGGCGCTGACTGTCGCCGCCGCCGCCACCTTTTTCATTTTTTTCCTTTTGAAGTGGAGTCTTATCGTGGCGAGCTGAACACATGAACTGCTCCGTATCGCCGCTTTTATCCCATCAGATGCTGACAGGAGCGGCGGCGGCGGCAGGAGGCGATTCAGAAAAGCCGGAGCGGGACATGAAAGGCTTCCTGTGAGACGAGGACGAGTCCTCTTCATCCTCTCATCTTTCCTCTGACTTAATGTGTCGCTACACGTCTTCATGTGTGATACGTGGACGCATTATTATTCTGCACGTATGCATCTTTTACATGTAGAGGTGAAAGGAATGATGGGATATGTCGTGTTTCCTCCAGATGAAAACCAAGCTGACACCAAACAGAATACGTTACTGTAATGCGTGAATCCTGGACCTTTAATGTATCACGTAGACTTATGATAACCTACATAGACTACACCACTGACCTCCACTTTAACCTATGTTACGGTTATACGTAAATCCTGCACCTTTAATGTATCACGTAGTCTTTCATGTACCACGTAGACTTAGACGTATCACGTAGACTTTCACGTACCACGTAGACTTATGATAACCCACATAGACTACACCACTGACCACGTAGGGTTAGACATATCACGTAGACTTTCACGTATCACATAGACTTTCACGTGTCATGTAGAGTTTTACGTATCACATAGACCAGGGGTGTCAAACATACGGCCCGGGGGCCAGAACCGGCCCGCCAGAGGGTCCAATCCGGCCCACAGGATGAATTTGTTGAAATTTCACACTACGATTACAATCTAAACGTGATGTCAAATGCAATATTTTTCACTTCCAGATACCTGTGACTAAATGTTTGTGCCTTTATAGATCCAGTAGTAAATTTAGGCACGATATTGTTGAAATTGCACTTATATTTCTCAAGAAATGTCATGTTGTGTAAAAATGAAGTTCTTGTTGGTCATAGGTTATTATGCTATTATTTTACTGGTCCGGCCCACTTGAGATCACATTGTGCTGTATGTGGCCCCTGAACAAAAATGAGTTTGACACCCCTGACATAGACGTTCACGCATCACGTAGATTTTCACGTTTCATGTAGAGTTTTACGTATCGTGTAGACTTTCACGTACCACGTAGTCCTTGACGTATCACGTAGACTTTCAGTAAAGGTTTAACTGTTGCAGATTTACTTCACTCCAACGTCACAGTGTCTTTTAAAAGGTCAAAACAGAAAGACATATAAATCGTTCATGTGTTCACGAGGTCCGTGGGGAAAAAAAACAAAGCACTTCATCTTCTCTTGTTGCACTTCTCTAATTGTAAGCCCCGCCCCCTGCTCTGATGTGTCTCACCTGCTCGTGTTTCCTCTGTTTTCTTCATTCTCTTGTTTTTTAGCCTGGATTTTTTTCCTCTGTGGATTAATTTTAGCTGTGAGTTGAGATTTTGTTAAACATCTAAAAGCGTTAAAAATGTCCTGCTTTTGTTGCTTTCTTTAAATAATTGCGATGTTGGGGAAACGTTGGGGCTGATGCTTCACGCGGAGCAGAATCACAGCGCGGCGCTCACACCGAGCTGCCACAGACGCTTGTTTGTGGATAAAGATGGAAATCAGATCGCGCTCAGTGGGAGACGCTCTTCATTCCCACTGATGCGACAGCAGGTGAGAATCACCTGTTTTTTTACAAGTCACATCATTTTACAGAGGAAGGAGAATTATTCCAAACAATCAATCCAGTAAAGATGCTTTTAAAGCAGTGGTCTGTGGAGTTCAGGCCCAAACTTTATTAGTATTTATACTTCTTTATTTCTGTAGAGTTGTACAACTAGTATTGATTTGTGTGACAAGGAACTGCTCAATAAGAATAGAATTCTTGTAGAGTTTTGAGACAGAAGACTCGTCAGTCTGACATTTAATTGTTAATGATGTTCATTTATACAGCTGCCATTTTACTTTGTTGTTTTAAGGGAAAAGTCAGCAACTAAATCTTATTTTTGTTACTTGTAGCAAGCCAGTTATTTAACTTTCTCTCTGTATGTAAATGTGTGTGTTTGTTGTTGATGACTGAAATAAAACCTCCGCTTGTTCGTTTGAAATGTTCCAACGTCGCGATGTTGCTGAACTGAGAATGTGGACGATGCGACTTCACTCTGCAAATCACGGCAGTGTGTTTTCCGTTTGTTCTTTGTGTTTTCTTCAGTTTTCGTCTGCGTGTGGGTGTTTGTTGTTTTTCTGGCTCGTCTTCAAATCTCTGCACTTCCTGTCCGACGTCAGCGCCGCCTTCAGCCGGAGCGAGAGAGCGAGAGAGCGAGAGAGCGAGAGGTTATTGGCTCCAGCGTTCAGCAGCTGAGGAGAACGAGAACATGATTCACCTGCAGGTGAGGAATTCATTCAGCCTGTGGATTTTTTGGCTGCAGTTTCATAACTCAGCCTGAAAAAAAGCCCTTTTCAACGACCTGTGTGTGTGTGTGTGTGTGTGTGTGTGTGTGTGTGTGTGTGTGGGGAGCTGAAGACTCATAACCTCATCCACGAGGCAAAGTCATGTCAAAACCAGGAAATCACAAGTAGCACTTAAATTATCCCGCTTCATTTTCAACCAAGTGGAAATAAAAATCTCCACTGTGTGTGTGTGTGTGTGTGTGTGTGGGGCAAGGTTTCCATAGAGACTAGGCCTCTAATCCGATGAGCTGTGGAAGACGGAGCGCGCGGGGTCTGAAGTGCTCAGCGTTAGCGTGGCTTCTAAAAGCCGCCTGCCTCTCACCGCCTTAGTCTTCATTACCTCCACATCCCCTTTTGATTGGCCGCGTTTATCCTGAGTACCACAGGTTTGGGAGGGAAACTCAGAACCGCCAACAACACACACGGCACCAGCAATTCTTCATGTTGTCATAGCAACGATTCAGAAAACACACGCAGATCGACATTTATTTCATTTTCCGAAACGAGGAAGAAGTAAATGTTACAGAGACATGTTCGCGTTAAATTATTATTATATTAGTATATATATACTAATATAATATAATATATAATATATTAGTATTAGTGGAAGAACTGTGTACCCCGGCGGCCATTTTAAGTTTTAACTCCAGTGGAGCTGCAGAACAACATGGTCCTAAAACCAAGCGTGATGTTCGGATAAGTTCAAAACATGGAGACAATAATGAACCCGTCAGTCTGTATTTAAGACTTTATTTGTTCCACAAACAAACACGGAGCAATAAAACCACTAAACTGAGCAATAAACGCAGGAAGTGAGCGACGGAGGAAACGTTGGCGTCTGAATCTCATAAAAGTGCGGCGAACAAACACCGGAGGAAGATTAAAAACAAATTAATATCACGTTCAGAATAGCAAGTATGGCAATATTAATATTTCACGCAGCGACTGGAGTTTATTTCCTGCAACAGAATCAGTGAAATAAACATGTGCAGAGTTCTGTGGAAATGTGATTATAAACAGATTATAAACAGACTGTGTATGAGGAGTCTGGATTTAACCTCGTTAAATCAAAGTTATTTTCTCAAATCACATTCTAGAGTTCCAACAGGAGCCAGATTATGACTCAAATCCACAGAAAGTGCTGTAGTGACCATGTCAAACCTGTGGGGGGCAGTGTAGCAGGAAGCCGCTCAGGATCCTGTGGGGAAAACAGGAAACGGGAGGAGAGAAACTGAGTTAACGCGTTAATGAAATAAATGGTTAAAAGATGTGTGGAGCATTATTTTATTTGTTTAAACTTAAATCCTGCGTACGATCGCGTCGCGCCGTAAACATTTGATCCCACAGTCGTGAGAAGTTTGGCTTTCAAATTTTTCAAAGAATAACGTCGGGAACAAGCTTCCACTGCAGTTACGTACTGCAGCTTTAAGTCGGAACTGAGACGTTTTAACCTTCACGACGTTTGATCTGAAGTCAGAGCAGGAAACAGTCTCACACACACACACACACACACAGGGCTCAGGTCTCTGCTGGTGGCAGAAAAGCGTCCTTCACCATTATTTCGTTCCCAAAAGGCTCGTCTTTCATCTTGACTCAGATTTCTCGCTCTTTATTTCCTCTCTTTTCTGTTCTTTGTCGTTCAGAATCTTCTTTCACACCTTCTTCTCCTTCTCCTCGTCGTCTCACTCTGACCTCACACACACATTCATTCCTCCGAGCTCTTCTACTTTCTCTCCGTTCTTCAAACTTCACATTCTTCTCTGCAGGTGTTTGTGTCTCTGGATTATTTACTGATTTATTTCTTTGACTCAGACTCTGCGAGTTAAACTAAGTTGTCAGAGGAAACCCTGAGTGTGTTATTGCTGTTATTGATCAGCGAGTTTACTCAGATTATGTTTTCGTTTGTGAGGACACAGAATCAACTGCAGCTCATTTCCACCATCTGTTAAGTTTTCCCTCAAACTTTCCCGTCGCGATGAACGATGACAAACTGCACTCGTCGTAACAACATCTATTTTTAGATCCTTAAATTTAAAGTACGACAGAGTATTAGTACTAGTGGAGTATTACGGCCACAGACTTCTAAATTTACGAGAATAAAGAAAGAAACTTTACGACTTTAGTCTGGTAAAATTAAGACTTTTATTCTTGTAAATTTAAGACTTTATTCTCGTAAATTTACGACCTTAATCTCTTAAATTTACGACTTTATTCTCATAAATTTACGACTTTATTCTCATAAATTTACGACTTTATTCTGGTAAATTTACGACTTTATTCTCATAATTCTACTTACTTTATTCTCTCTCATAAATTTACTTATTTTGAGTTCTCATAAATTCTTATTTACTTTTATTCTCTGTAATTTATTTACTTTTATTTCTCATAAATTTATTTATTTTAATCCCTTTAAATTCTACTTACTTTAATCTCTTAAATTTACGACTTTATTCTCTTAAATTCACGACTTTATTCTCTTAAATTCACGACTTTAATCTCGTAAATGAAGCAGAACCTTGTGCTGTATTTGCTATTATTCAAGATAAAACATAAAGTACATATATATATATATATATATATATATATATACATATATATATATAAAACATGTTTTTTATAAATCTTGTCTTATTTTGAAACTGTGTGAAATTCCGTCACATAAATGTGACACACACTTCCTCCCCCTGCTGGACAGGTGTTTAATCTCCCCCGACAGTGTTGACCAGAGCAAACGCTCAGTGACTCCAAACATAAATCTAGAATTATGTTGTACAGAATAAACAGAAGCAGCTGTTTCACTCAATTTAAATTTCAGTGAATGAATTTTTTTTTTTTTTTTTTTTTTTTTGTTATGTAGAAAAACAGCAGCAGCAGCAGCAGCAGCGTCAGGATGACAGTCTGCTATTAAACCCAGCTCCATCTAATGACCTTTGCACCAGTGTGTGTGTGTGTGTGTGTGTGAGCAGGTATTCACATGCTGCTAATAAAGACAGGAAAACTCACGGCAACGACCAATTAAAGCTGCCGGAGCCTCGTGTTTCCCGGGGTTTGACAGTCGTCTTCGCACAGATGCACATTTCTTTTCTCGGTGTGTGTCGCAGTGAGGTGAGCGTTAGCGGGGGTGGTGGGCGTGGCCTCTCTCTCGTTCTCTCTCTGGTGTGGATTCAGGGGCGTGAACTCTCGGCTCCATGGGGAGCGGCAGATTAAAAGCACACACGTTAATGTCGGAGAGGACACGCGCTCACGTGTGTGTGTGCATATCAATGCGCCACAGGAAGCCCCGCCCCCGGTTCAGCAGAGGCTATAATCTTCGCCCTGGCAACATGGAGGTTTGATTTGCTAACCGGGCGTCGCTACAGTCTGAGATCCACGTTAGCACGCTGACCTTAGCGTCATTCCAGTCTGAGATCCACGTTAGCACGCTGGCCTTAGCGTCATTACAGTCTGAGATCCACGTTAGCACGCTGACCTTAGCGTCATTCCAGTCTGAGATCCACGTTAGCACGCTTGACCTTAGCGCCATTCCAGTTCGAGATCCACGCTACACGCTGACCTTAGCCGCCACAGTCTGAGATCCACGCAACACGCTTGACCTTACAAGGCCATTCCGAAGTCTGAGATCCACGTTAGCACGCTTCGGCCTTAGCGCCATTACAGTCTGAGATCCACGCTAGCACGCTGACCTTAGCTGCCGCCATTCCAGTCTGAGATCCACGCTAGCACGCCGGACCTTAGCCGCCATTACAGTTCGAGATCCACGCTAGCACGCTGACGTTAGCGCCATTACAGTCTGAGATCCACGCTAGCACGCCGACCTTAAAGGCCATTACAGCTCCGAGATCCACGCTAACACGCTGACCTTAAGGCCATTCCAGTCTGAGATCCACGCTAGCACGCTGGCCTTAGCGCCATTACAGTCTGGAGATCCACGCTAGCACGCTTCGACCTTAGCGCCATTCCAGTCTGGAGATCCGCTATAGCACGCTGACCTTAGCGCCATTACAGTCTGAGATCCACGTTAGCACGCTGACGTTAGCGTCATTCCAGTCTGAGATCCACGTTAGCACGCTGGCCTTAGCGTCATTACAGTCTGAGATCCACGTTAGCAGTGAAGTACGATCAGAGCTGGAGTGACGCATGCTGGGCCTGTCATAGAGGAACAGGAAACAGGAAACACAATATGTGACGGACAGGTTTCTGTTCCTTTATGTCTGTGTGTGTGTATAAATAAAACGATATCAGATTTCTTTGTATATTTAAATGTATCTACAACGATTTAAACTCCAGGACACAAACATGTTCAGTGAATAACAGTAAACACTTTAAATAGACGAGGAACAAACACCAAGTGCAGGTAAACGTCACCTAATACAACCTGAGATTATTATTCATCTAGGTTATAATGATGAACAGGACTGATAATCTCCACAGATTATCAGTCCTGTTAAATAGAAGTGCTGATTCTCAAAATAGTCAAATTAAGAAGTGCCGGTACCACAGTAAATCTGACCCTCGTTATATGTCCATTCATTCATTCATTCATTCATCCATGTTTTCCATGAGTTTTGAAATGTTGGTTATTCATCTCGTATTAAAACTCATTGAGAATGTTCTTCACTGTGTAGCTTCGTGATTCATCCTCTCATTTCCTTCTTCCACTGTCCTCCTCGCGCCGCCACGTTTCCCGGGATGACGATCGCGAGGTGACGCCGCGGTCGGGGAGCGAGGCGGGAGGTGGAGATGGAGATCAGGTTTTTCTAAATCTCATTTCTGCTGCTGATTTATCAGCTCGCCCCGGCCGCTGTCAGCCACGGTCACATGTGACCAGCGTGGCAAAAGGCTAACTCATTAGTCTGCCTCATCACTGCGGGGGAGGGGCTACAAACACTCATTCTCTTCTCCTCATCCCTCTCTCTCTCCCTCCTTCTTCGTGTTCTTCTTCGTCGTGCTCCAGGTCTGAGTGTCGGCCTCTCCATCCAGGATTTAATTAAAGCAGTTTAAATGGCCGGGGGTGATCCTCACCATGTCATCCTCTTCCTTTTCTCTCCTCTGGAGGTTAATATCAGACTAATCCACTCTCAGCGCCCCTAAGCCCTTCCTCAATAATGCATGGCTCTTCTGTGGACACACACAGAGTCTGTTTTCAGCTCAGAGCTTCACTTTCACACCGATGACCACAGTCACACCCTCATCTTTAAATACACTCTGTGTGTGTGTGTGTGTCTACACCAACATAATGTTTTACAATAACTAACATTTACTTCAATCATCAATTCATCCGTTGGTTAGTTTTTCCATTAAACCAGGAGTTGTTTGGTTCTTTAACTGTAAAAAAAAATGTTGATCAAAACTCAAAGGTCTTATAGCAAAGAAAGTAGAAAGTAGAAAATATTCACATTTAAGAAGCTGAAAAATGACAGAAAGTAGAAAATATTCACATTTAAGAAGCTGAAAAATGACAGAAAGTAGAAAATATTCACATTTAAGAAGCTGAAAAATGACATAAAGTAGAAAATATTCACATTAAGGAAAATGACAGAAAGTGAAAATATTCACATTTAAGAAGCTGAAAATGAAATGACAGAAAGTACTATTCACATTTAAGAAGTTGAAAAATGACAGAAAGTAGAAAATATTCACATTTAAGAAGCTGAAAAATGACAGAAAGTAGAAAATATTCACATTTAAGAAGCTGAAAATATTCATACTGACAGAAAGTAGAAAATATTCACATTTAAGAAGCTGAAAAATGACAGAAAGTAGAAAATATTCACATTTAAGAAGCAGAAAAATGACAGAAAGTAGAAAATATTCACATTTAAGAAGCTGAAAATGACAGACACAACAGACTTCCCTGAATTAACCTCAAGCATGTTTCCATGGTTACTGTCTTCTTCGTTGTCTTGTGTTTTTGTTCTTAAGTGCGCCACCAACTGGACGGGAAAGTGTTGCACGATTTATATGAAGTGATAAAATGGTTTTGTAACTGAAGTGACTGAGGTCTGAATGAAAGGTTATTATGGAAATGTTGACTCAAACACTTGGTTTAGGGGTCGCCACAGAGCATCGGGTCAGGTGTGTGTGAAAGTGAGCGTCCTCCTCTCATTATCCGTCCACAGACGCTGGCGTTGCAGTTTATTGATTTCCCTCGGCTCGCGTTCTCTCAGCGTTTACTGTTCAGTTTGAGCTGAAGCCGCAGACAAAGACAAAGAACTCCAGGAATGTTATGAACCACGTTTCTAACCTTTGTAACAAACTATTTTTGGGATCCGTTTTACTTTGCTTGAGTTTTTATTTTTCACTTCATTCTCTAAAGTGTCATGGTTTTCTAACATAAGTGTACGTGACGTTAAAATAAATATTAAACACATGGAACAGGTCGTCTAAAGGCTAAACTTTTGGATGGAAAAAGAGGTTTTTGGCAGCGTTTTATTAAGTTTCTGAGAACATAAATGTGCAAAATTGGCTGTTGTCGAGCAACAAAATTGGGCGAAAACGTCGCGAGTGATCGTGAGATTGATGGATTGTTTTTCCTGGAGTCACGAGATGAGAACCAGAATCAGGACTCACATCATGTCCTTGACCAGCTCCTCCTGTGAGTGTCTCAGTGTGGCTTTGTGATGCATTAATTACTTGGAGAGAAAAATGAAATCAGTGTCATTTCAGGCCTGACAGACTTCTCCATCCTCTCTGACTCGCAGCGTGAAGTGAAACCGAGCGTGAAGCCGCTGTTTTCAGCAGGTTCACGCTGACGTGTCATCATTTTCCCGTCCACTGCTCGCGTTGTTTAAATGAAAAAGAAGAACGCACTGAAGTGTCTGTGAGCGGCGAGCAAACAAAAACTTGAATTTAATGGGGGTTTTTTATCAGCGCGTGAATCCAACGTAAGGATTTAAATCCACTCATTAAAGCAGTAATTAAGGTTTTCATGTGGTTCTATGAGAGTCTCAGTGTCAGTGAAAACCAAACCTGATAAAACATACATCACATAACGGTACTAACAACTTCAACAGAAGGCTCAGCTTACGTCACATGATCACGTCTTTGTCTCACTGTGAGACGGACGTTTATAAACCGCTCACTCTCCCACACACACACACACACACACACACACACACAGGAGTTCTTGATCCACTGCTGCCTCCATCACTAAGTTCAAATGTCTGAATTTGGATTGACTTCAGTGACACACAGTGACCACAGGAGGCAGCAGAGGACCAGCAGCTCCTGTGGTTTTCTCTATGGGCTTTGGTGTGTGAGAGTGAGTGGTTTATAAAAGTCTGTCTCACAGTGAGATAAAGACGAGATCATGTGACGACACTTTTAATTTGATCGGTCCAGTTTTTTCTGCGTACATGAAACAAATATGAGGATTATTGTGACGGCGGCTCAGAGTCAGGTGACCTAAAGAAGGTGTGAGCGGCAGCAGTTTCCAGGGAGGAGAAGGTGGTGAAAGACGGGGTGAGGAGATGGATAAGAGGAAGAGAGGAATGAGAGAGGGTGAGCGATAATGAGAGGGAGGACGAGGGGAATGAGAAGATAGAGACGATTTCCTATTCCGTCAGACGCACTGTGGCTCATTCATTATATTCCCCAGGCAATTACCCAGGCCACCTGCTTTGTCTCTCCTCTCATTGTTTCCATCGCTCTGTCTCTGTCTGTCTTTCACTCCGTCTCTGTCTGTCATTCTGTCTCTCTCTCTCTCTCTCTCTCTCTCCGTCACCGCTCCTGTGTGATCCTCGCTGTTGTGCCAACTCTTCCTCTCGCGCCGTTCTCTCTCCGTCCTCCTGCGTTTTTTCTGTGTCTGCTTGTTTAATGTGAAAACACTGACAGATTGGTGTGTGTGTGTGTGTGTGTGTGTGTGTGTGATGCAGAGCCAGTCCTAATGAGCTCAGCCTTGCATTTAGCAGAGTGCCAGGTTCTCGCTGAGCTGCTGCTTTTACTTCTAAAAGGCTTGAATTCTGTGGACGTCGTCGCGGCGCTGAAAAATCTCCGTCCTCGACAATTTCACTCTTTGTTTTTTTTTCAAACGCCTTTGACTCGCCGCGTCTCGGATCTCATTAAATTACCTCGACCGCGGCGTCCGCCGTCGTCTCATTCCGCTCGCCGCGGTCTCGCAATTAACGGAAACGAATTGTTGTTGTGCTCGCGCGGAGGCCCGCGATCGCAGCGGCGGAATCCTCTGACACGAGCGTCTCCACGCGTCTGAGTCGGCCAGGTGGTGGCGCTCTTGTTCCGGACACTTGAGATTATGTGAGGAAGTAAACGAGCGACGCACAAACACGAGAACCAGAGTAACCAAGACAAAATTTGACTTTTACTCTGACACATTTCACTCAACTGCCTTCGTTAATCGTTACTACAAAATAAAAGTTGACCTGCTGACAAACTGCCTGTTTGTTGTCGCTAGTTGCTTTTAGCGGCACCAGCTGTTAGCCGCAGGTTTCGTCTCCAAGTTGAATTAAAACCCAGTGTGACGTCAGACACAGGGACGTTGTCACCATTCATGACAGAAGGTTCATTCTAATATTGTTTTATTATATTTATTGTTATTGTTTTCATATTCAAAGTTGTAATTGTTCACTTTGTTGAAATAATTCAACTTTTGCTTCTCAAATGACGTTTGATACTAAAGTACAGTAAATGTCAGGTACTTTAACTTCTACCAAAGTCATTTTCTGGTAAAATACTTGTACTTTTACTCAAGTGTCGCTGGAGTACAAGTCAGTCAGCGTTGATATTTTACTGATAAAATCATCTCTTCCACGCGCTCCAGTCAAACGTCCTCCGCTCCTCTCCGATCGCAGACCCAGGAGTTTTCCTCGCGTACCACTGGCGGTACACGTACCACAGTTTGAGAACCACGGCTTTTGTAACAGCTGAGTCGTGCCGCAGAAACACGTGTTTCCCTGAGGCTCAGAGTCAATGTGACGACGCAGTGTTCGACTCGTCTGTGATGATGAGACTGTCGCCGCCCGTCTGTGACCTGCAGGTGTGCTTTGATCCGTCTGTATCACGTCTTCGTCTTCGTCTTCGTCTTCTTCTTCTGCAGTGAACAGGAAGTCTAAAGACGGCAGATTGTGAACCCGAGCCGCTCTCCGCTCTCCTCCGGCCTCCTGTCAGCGCTCGCCGAGCGGCTTTGTGAACGTGTGAAAGGGTGGACGTGTGCAGGTAGATAGAAGGACGCGGCCAACACCGATAGGGAAGGAGGGAAGGATGGAAGGATGTGTGGGATGTGAGATACCGAGAAGAAGGGAGGAGGAGGAGGAGGAGGAGGAGGAGAGACCGATAGTGTCACGTCGACTATTCAGTCCCGTTTGATGAGATGCCTCAAACGGCTGAAAAGAGGACAGACGGAGGGTAGAGGAGTGAAAGAGGCTTTCATCAGCGCGACTCCTCATTCCTCCCTCCTTCTTCCTCTCCCTCACCCCTCGTCCTCCCCCCTCCTGCACATGAACAGATAAAACACATTCAAACAGAGAGAGTCACACAGTGTACTTGTCTTTGTTTCACACCCTGGGATCAGGCCGTCGCCGTGTGTCAAAAAACCAGCGCGACTTTAATCCGTTTAGCTTCAAAATCCCGCGTTAAAAATACTTCAGTGACACAAGGAACGGGGAAATCAGGACGTGAGATTGAAGAACATGACGATGTTACGATGAATCTGAAATCATGTTTTCACAGGGAATCACATTCAAGTCAAATCTGCGCCACGTGATCTTATTTTACGACATCTGATAATCTCTGACGGCACAAATAATCTAATAATCTCTGATTTCAGGTTTTCATTGAGCACAAAATTAAAAAAATAAAATGATTTTATAAAACAAATAATTAACCTTTTTTTACGTGGTTTCGTGAGCAGGGGCTTAGCTGTATCGTAGCATGCTAATGCTAGCTTACTGACTGCGGCTTTAAATCTGCTTAAAACTTGCAGATGAAAAACTGCTGTTAACATTAAAAACAACACATGTTCCACCGTTTTATGGGCGGAGACTTGCATCGTACTAGCGTAGCATGCTATGCTATTGTAGCTTGCTGTTGTTTTTGTGCAGCTTTAACAGACAGACGTTTTTAAAGTTTACAGATGAAAGAAAAGGCCTGAATTCCCGTGACGAAATTTTAAACACGAATTCCAGTAGCAGAGACTTGCATTGTTGTTATCGCATGCTAATGCTAGCTTCCCCACACTTACTGACTGCAGCTTCAACGTTCATTTAAATGCAGTGTGTCTGATTCATAAACAGAAACCATCAAGAACAGTGCGTACAAACTCTACCTCCATTTGTTTTGTATCCGTTAGCTTTCACATGACGTGAAATAACAAATGAATGATGCTAGCGGAAGCTAACGTAAACAGGAAACAGAAATGTTATCGCCGTTGTCCCAAAGCTCTCAGGGTTTTGAGAATGGATGGGTCGGAAGTATCGTGAAGCACGCTAACGCTAGCTTTTCCACACTTAGTGACTGCAGCTTTAATTGATAAATCTGCTGAAAACTTGCAGATGAAAAATAACACGACTTCTGGTGTTTTTGTGTTGCCGTAGCATGCTTACGCTAGCTTTAGTCCTGTGGACTGTGGCTCCCTCTCTGTGTTTGGAGGAACTTTCTTTTATTATTATTCTTATTATTCTTATTTCCTTGAGCAGAACTCGCCGCCCGCCTCAAGTCACAGCTGCCAAACCAGCAGAGGCTGGCAGTCTGGCTAATAGCTGGCTGTGGTTGTTTGTGTAAGCCAGCTGATGTGTTAGCACTGTGGTTAGCGGTCAGATTGAAGCTTTAGCAGCCTGTTATTCTCTCAGCCCGTTGAACCACGAGTGGGCGTCAGTTTGGAGAGAGAGAAACCTGTGGTTAAGCCAAAGAGCGGCAACAGACGCAGTGATTCGGGTGGCGATTATTTTCCCTGGAGAAGATTTTTATTTGTGTGGTTTTTTTTTTAAATTTATTTTTGTCTTCTTTTTTTTTTTAAATGTAATAATGCATGTGTGTGTGTGTGTGTGCGTGCGGGCGGACAAAAGCCTCTGCACGACGAATGCGGGCAAACACGGGAAAGGCAGATTTGATTGGATCTGAATCTCCGCTGCAAACACAGCCGCTCAATAGCTATCAATCAAAGAAAGCTAACCCCACACACACACACACACACACACACACACACACACACACACAAAGACTCTGTGCCTGAATAAATGCATTAACAAGCTGCTATGATTCCAGCACACTATTAAACATGAAAGGAGTGTGAACATGGAGAAACACACTGTTTATTGAGTCTTGACACAATGAGAGAATCCATATTCAGCTGAATAAAGCACTACACACTGTTGGTTTTCAGCGTGTTACAATAATATGCATAATAATAATAATAATAATAATGATGATGATAATAAAGTGACTAAAATCAGCCCAAAAGAAAATGTGATTCAGCTTCTACAACAAACCTCTCACTGTCTTCTTGTTTTGCTAATTGAAAGATTCTGATTTTAATTTCCTGAACATTGTGTGTAATAGGAGAGAGCGTTCCCACGTCTTTATCTCACTGTTAGACGTGTTTTCTGACAGGAAACTGAAGTTTGTCAACCACTCACTCTCCCACACCAAACCCCATAGAGAAAAGCAGATTAAATCCTCAGATTAAGTCAGATTAAATCCTCTTTTTTCATCTGAAATATTCACTTGTCACTCGTGAAACCTTCACATCACGACGCGGCGCTTTAATCTCTTCTGACTCTCGGTGCTGACGCTGATTTTTAAACGTATTTTAACACTTAATCAGGATCCAGTGATGAGTGAACGTGTCGTACGTGTGGGTGAATCTTCACGTGTCCACGTCGGATCGCCGCGAGACACGGGCGACTCGTCCCGTCTCGTCACATCAGCGTCCGCCGCGTCGACTGCGATCGACTCCCGATGGCAGAGGTTCGATGTCGACGCCGTGAGTGAAGTGAGCGTCTGACGCCGAGGCCTTGGGAGCTTGTGTTTGTCCAGTCGTGTCAATCACGTCCAAATGAAGTCGTCCCTCGAGGACGAAGAGACAGTGACACATTTGAAATAAGATTCACCTCATTCATGTGTCACGAGAAGAACTCGGAACGACGGCGTCACCTGATGTCGACGACCCGACGGAAACGAGACGTTAAGTCAATAAAAATCCACTTTTGTCAAAGAATAAAGAGCGGAGGACACGCGGGGGTGAAGCGGCAGAAATGACGGCGTTAGGAAGAAAGCACTTTATTTTGAAACCACTCTGTAGGTGGCAGTAATGAGGCTGAAGCTCCTGTTTTAACTCTTTGTGTCGAGTTTACAGTTGAAAGCACAAGTTTACGTCCACGGTATAAAAAGACACGTAAGAAATCAGACTTTTCCTGTTTCAGGTCTGTTAGGATTATCAAAATGATTCCTTTTCCCTCCAAACGTAACCATGGTCATTATTGCCAAACAGTTTGATTTCACAGGACATGTCTCCAAAGATGGACGTCTTTGTCCCTGTGTGCATTTGCAGTTTCAGGTGTGTCTGTAATCAACTCAAATGTTGCTTCCAAAGACCTGACATCTTCGTTTGGGCTTTGGCATAATAATCTTAGTGTATGTGAACTTCTGACTGTGAGGAAAGTCTAAAACATCCGCCTGTCATTATTCTGACATGAAGCAAATAGAAGTCACTTTGGGGAATTCTAACGGACCTAAAACAGGAAAAGTGATTGTTTGATTTCATGACAGACAGTGAGAAAAAAAAGCATCTGTGTCTTTTTATAAAGTGCATGTTTTCAACTGTATTTCGTCTATTATGAGACGCTGCTGCGCGTCATGTGACTCTTGGACAGAAACAAACAAAGGCGCAGAGGAGGCCCTCGTGGCGACACTCGGAGCCTCTCTGCCGTCTCTTGTTGAGAAAACGCGACTCTCCAGAGCCGAGTGGAAACAAACTCTCCAAACGCGCCGGGCCGCAGACTCGTCATTAGCCAAGTGCTATCAGCTCCGGCAGTAAATGTGCGGCACAATAGAGTCTGAAGATAACGTGTCATTGTGCTTGATGATCGGAGCAGAGAATGGCTGTTTTTATACAAAAGGACAAAAGCGCTTTCATATCAGCCAAACTGATTAAACATCAACGAGAGGAGGAGGAACAACAAGCTGCAGCTGCTGCACAGATATTTCACTTTTTATTTCAAAACCATTGTGTCCAAATCTTTATTCCACGATGAATCCAGATTTAACTGTTTCTGACGAATGAATGTAAACACCTACATCTGATATAAAGAAGTCATAATGAACCCATGAATCTAAGTCATTATTATTATTGTCATCATCATCATCATCATTATTATTATTATTGTTATTGTTGTTATTGTTGTTATTATCGTCAGCCAAATGTGTAAAACCTGACGTAGTAAACAAATAATACCCAAGAGGTGAATTCATTCAAACTTCATTTTATGCATGTTATTTAAAACATATGCACATGAGTCTCTGTCTCTCTGAGTCTCTGTGTCTCTGTCTTTCTGAGTCTCTGTCTCTCAGAGTCTCTGTGTCTCTGTCTCTCAGAGTCTCTGTCTCTGTCTTTCTGAGTCTCTGTCTCTCAGAGTCTCTGTGTCTCTGTCTCTCAGAGTCTCTGTGTCTCTGTCTTTCTGAGTCTCTGTGTCTCTGTATTTCTGAGTCTCTGTCTCTCAGAGTCTCTGTGTCTCTGTCTCTCAGAGTCTCTGTGTCTCTGTCTCTCAGAGTCTCTGTGTCTCTGTCTTTCTGAGTCTCTGTCTCTCAGAGTCTCTGTGTCTCTGTCTCTCAGAGTCTCTGTGTCTCTGTCTCTCAGAGTCTGAGTCTCTGTGTCTCTGTATTTCTGAGTCTCTGTCTCTCAGAGTCTCTGTGTCTCTGTATTTCTGTGTCTCTGTCTTTCTGAGTCTCTGTGTCTCATTGCTCCCGCAGACACACACAAACACACACACACACACACACAGAGCAGTGTTTAGTGTCACTGCTGTTGTTTGGAGGGGGCGTGTCAGTGACGACGATGATGAAGACGACTGTCTCACTAAAGGTCAGATGTCAAGTCCCAGCTGCCCGGGGCCCGGCAGGGGGCCACGGCTGGAGCCACGGTGTCATCAGGGCACAGTGGGCTCTACCATTACACCTCATTACTGCTCAAAGATGGATCGACCCAAATTACAGCCTGGCAAAAAACACAAACACACACAGACACACACAGACACACACAACTGCAGCTCTGTGTGTGTGTGTGTGTGTGTGTGTGTTGTTAAAGATGAAGTCATTTAAAACCATTACAGAGTAAATAATATGTGCTGACAAAGGAGCGTGAATGATTGCAGCCATTTTTACACTCTAACATTATTATGATGCATAATATCTAATTCTTTGCCGCTCGTCTCCCTACACACACACACACACACTTACAGTATATGTATATACACTATATATATGTATGTATGTGTATATATATATATATATATACATACATACATGTGTCTCCTCATGAATATTTCTCTTTGAAACGACGCCTCGTTCTGCAGCTGACGTATAAATAAAGACATGTAGGTCAGAGGGAACGATGAGGGACAGGTGCTTTTTAAATGTGATTTACTGCAGCTCTGCATATATATATATATATATACATATATATATATATATACATATATATATATACACACACATACATGTATACTGTTTGAAAAAGGACAGGAAGAATAATCCCGGTTTTGCGAGTGAAGGAAGACGCGGTGCGTTCATTATCAGCTCCATGGTTATTTATAGAAGAGAGAGAGCGCTGTGTGA
>NW_025322533.1:65000-67604 GCF_019176455.1 Solea senegalensis
AAGGCGTTGATATAAGACGGTGAAGCAGCGCCGGGTTTTAGAGCTTCACTGAGATTATGTCTGCGACACAATCCAGATTAAACTTCCTGTTTTTACCAAACTGACTTTATGACTCTAATAATAAATAAATAGCACAGACTGACTTATGTTCAGTTTAGTACGAGTCTTATCTGTCTGTCTGTCTGTCTGTCTCTCTACTGCATGTGCAGTATATTTCATGGAGGTAAATTGCACTGTGCCATTGTGCGTTGACCTCTGACCTCTAATAACGCCGGCTCTTCATCTTCAGAGACATCGTCTGCGTCTGTTTTTTAATGCTGACATGTTGTTGTTGTTGTTGTTGTTGTTGTTGTTGTTGTTGTTGTTTTTAAACACATTATTCCGTCCCTGTGTGTGTGTGTGTGTGTGTGTATATTTCTTTATTAGAACATATTTGTCGTATTTATTTAACAGTCATGTTTTTTCTTTTCTGGCAGTTTTAGAAAAGCACAGATTAATAAATAAAGTTTCATAACTGAGAGGCCACGTGGTGGTGAAGTGGTCAGCTCTTCAAGACCAGGGTTCATGACCCAGTCAGAACAAGGGTCTTTCTGCAGGAGGTCACAGGTTCTCCTCGTTTGTGAGTGTGGGTGTTCTTCAGGTCCTCCTAGTTCTCCTGATTCTCTGGGTTCTCTTTATTCTTCAGGTCCTCCTGGTTCTCCTTGTTCTTCAGGTCCTCCTGGTTCTCCTGATTCTCTGGGTTCTTTATCTGGTTTTGGTATGAAGTCATTTTCACGTCAACATGCAGCTAAATAACATTTGCATGAGTAAGAATTCAGCTCAGTTTTATTAGTTTACTTTAAAAGGGATTATCACACATTTGTCTCCAGATTAAATTAAATGAAGACATGAATGTGTGAAAGAATCTAATCTTTCAGAAGATTAGATCTAATATCACACATGTAACGTGTTAAGTCTCCACGGCGTCACCTCGACAATCAAACTTTATTCATAAAGCACTTTTCATACAAGGCGATGCAGTTTCACGTCATTCACAGGAAACTAAATAAAAACGAGTAAAACCATCAAATGAGCAGATTAATAAATCAGCCCATAAACGTGAGATTATAAAGAACTGTAATGAACAAAGGATGAGAAACGACAACATAATGAAAGAGAAGAAAAACTAAGATGAATCAAATAACGCCGTCTGTTTATAAACCTGTTGAACGTGTGTGTGTGTCTGTGTCGTGTGTTGTGTGTGTGTGTGTCTGTGTGCGTGTGTGTGTCTGTCCGTGTCTGTGCGTGTGTGTGTGTGCGTGAGACAGATAAACAGAAGCTTCATCAAGAGGATTCATTCTGTGAGTCTTATCTCCAGAGGAGACGCTTTCTCCTCCTCTTCCCCACAGGCGTCGAGGGCTCTCACCCTCTCACCCTCTCACCCTCTCACCGCGCACTACAGTTCACTCCCAGTTCACACACACACACACACACACACTTGTCACATGCTGAGTGCACCAAAAAAAGTCAATTTTCCAGTAATTTTTCCTGCTGATTTTGAGGAAAAATGCCTCTTTGTGTCAGAGCTGCAACGAGAAATCAGCGTCTTTTAATAATTCAAAGCAGTTTCTGTCATTTTTCAGCTTCTTAAATGTGAAGATTTTCTACTTTCTTTGCTCCAAAAAGTGAAGAAATCATTTGTGGAACGAAAACAAGACATTTGAGCAACACTGATCGACACTTTCTGACATTTCGGACGACACACCACCCACACACACACACACAGCGCTGCACGCACACACACACACACACACCACCGCACACACACACACACACACACACACAGGAGTTTATAACGCGTCGTAGAGAAGAGAGCGTTTACAAATGTTTCTAAAGAGTTAAACTATTACAAGTGTCAAAGTCTTCAAAGTCTTTTCATTGTGAGATTATACATACTAATGTATAAAATCAATAGATTTATAATAACAGAGCAGACTCTAAACCTGCACGTGAACTCTAACTGCAAATTCAAGGACCTTCCAGGACTAATTCCCTCAAATTCAAGGACAGGTGTTTTCCTAAACTTGATGAGACAAAACCTTCGATCCCTCGCTCGTCAACGTCTGAGTCCGCGTGAGATTAACAATCAGAGACGCAGACAGAAATGAGCGGACAACAGAGCGAGCACATGGCAGCTCAGGGGAGACTAGACGAGCTCAGATATCGTCACTTTTGTTTACCAGTTCAAACGTGCGGGAAATTATATCTGCTATCATTCAGCACTGTGTGCGTGTGTGTGTGTGTATGTGATGCGTGCGTGTGTGTGTGTGTGTGCGTGTGTGCGTGCGTGTGTGTGTGTGTGTGCGTGTGTGCGTGTGTGTGTGCGTGTGTGTGAAATATGCGCGTCGTATGATGTGTGTGCGTGTGTGTGCGTGTGTGTGTGGCCTGTAGCCTTCAGGCTGCAGCTGACGATAATCTCTCGGAGGGGGCGATGTCGTGGTTGTCACGGCGATCTTCCCGGGGCTGATGTTAGCTGACGGCTGGTGTCACCATCGCTTTCCATCACTGGTCCTCTGATGGTTCTGTGTGTGTGTGTGTGTGTGTGTGTGTGTGTGTGTGTGTGAG
>NW_025322534.1:0-20000 GCF_019176455.1 Solea senegalensis
ATTCACATTTAAGAAGCTGAACAATATTCACATTTAAGAAGCTGAACAATGAAAGAAAGTAGAAATTATTCACATGTAAGAAGCTGAAAAATGACAGAAATTAGAAAATATTCACATCAAAGAACCTGAAAAATGACAGGAAGTAGAAAATATTCACATTTAAGAAGCTGAAAATGTGGGACAATTGGAACAAGGTTAATCTTAAAGGTCTTAAAATTCAGTCATTCCAGATTGTTATGTTTAATTCCAATCACTGTGAATGTGCTCCTGTATCTTTGATTTCAATGCATCAATTTCAACCTTGAACTCTGAGAAAATTGTTCGGAGCATTTGCGTCATTGGTTTTTTCTCATGTTGACCAAAGAATTAATAGAAAATCTTCGACTGGAAACCATTGTCATTGCCAGTGAGAGAGGCCGTGAGCACTTTTACGGATGAGCTTGTTGTGAATGGTCTAAGCACAAAGGAGACCTAAAGGCTCTTGTCTCATTTATCACCCACTTAAGGAGAGAGACAGAAAGAAGAGGAGGAGGAGGAGGGTGGAGCTGTCAGAACAGCCACAGCCTGGTGTTTGGTAACAGCGGTGGTCGCTCGTCCCCTGAGGCCCACACTCATCGTTTCAAGTAGGAGAGAAAAAGGACAGAAAAAGAGAGGAGAAGAAAGAAAGAAAGAAAGAAATGAGAAGAGAACTTGTTGGTGTTTACTTGAGTGAGGAGAACGGACAGAACAGCCTCCAGAGGATGAATGTGGATGAGGTCAAGGGTCAGACTGCTATTAATCATGAACCAAGCTGAGGATTAAATAACTCAGTGGAGCCGATGAGAGAAGTCGAGCAGTGTGAGGTGATTAAAAAGTCCAGGATGTGTCAGTCTTCTGTTCCACAGTTAAAGACCTGAGGCTTAAACAACTGTCTTCTGTCTGAGGAGACGACAAATGTCCAATCACTGTCTTTAACTCCATTAAACTTTGTCACATCTGACACGTCATCACATTTACTGTCTGATCACTGCAGGAAAGATTGTCCTTCTCTCCTGAAACATCTCAACACAATCACACAGACACACCTGCATCCACACCGCTCTGTTTTCAGTGAAGGACACTCTGTCCACATGATCTGCTGTTATATAGACATTTGAAAACACTCCTCAGTCTGTTTGTAGGTGTTTTTGAAAACTGAACATGTGTGAACGGGAACATTTGGAACATTTAAAACACAGACACAAAGGAAAGATGAACAGAAACATGAGTTTCCTGCAGTCACTCAGCTGTGAATTTGTTACAACTGTTGACCTGGACGGTCATCATGTGACCTGGACAGTCATGTGACCTGGACGGTCATCATGTGACCTGGACGGTCATCATGTGACCTGGACGGGCACCTGGACAGTCATGTGACCTGGACGGTCACCTGGACAGTCACCCTCACCCGGACGGTCACCCGGACGGTCACCTGGACAGTCACCCTCACCCGGACGGTCACCCGGACGGTCACCTGGACAGTCATGTGACCTGGACAGTCACCTGGACAGTCATGTGACCTGGACGGTCACCTGGACAGTCATGTGACCTGGACGGTCATCATGTGACCTGGACGGTCACCTGGACAGTCATCTGGACAGTCATCATGTGACCCGGACGGTCACCCCGACGGTCACCTGGACAGTCATGTGACCTGGATGGTCATCATGTGACCTGGACGGTCACCTGGACAGTCATGTGACCTGGACGGTCATCATGTGACCTGGACGGTCATCATGTGACCTGACCGGTCACCTGGACAGTCATGTGACCTGGACGGTCATCATGTGACCTGGACGGTCATCATGTGACCTGGACAGTGACCCTGTGACCTGGACGGTCACCCTATGACCTGGACGGTCACCCTATGACCTGGACAGTGACCCTGTGACCTGTGACCTGGACGGTCACCCTGTGACCTGGACGGTCACCCTGTGACCTGTGACCTGGACGGTCACCCTGTGACCTGGACAGTGACCCTGTGACCTGTGACCTGGACGGTCACCCGGACAGTGACCCTGTGACCTGTGACCTGGACGGTCACCCGGACAGTCATGTGACCTGGTACCTGGACAGTCATGTGACCTGGACGGTCACCATGTGACCTGGGACCTGGACGGTCATGTGACCCGGACGGTCACCATGTGACCTGGATGATCACCCTGTGATCTGGACGGTCACCATGTGACCTGGACAGTGACCCTGTGACCTGTGACCTGGACGGTCACCATGTGACCTGGGCGGTCATCATGTGATCTGTGACCTGGGACCTGGACGGTCATCATGTGACCTGGACGGCCACCTGGACAGTCATGTGACCTGGACGGTCACCTGGACAGTCATGTGACCTGGACGGTCATCAGGTGACCTGGATGGTCATCATGTGACCTGGACGGTCACCTGGACAGTCATGTGACCTGGACGGTCACCTGGACAGTCATGTGACCTGGACGGTCATCAGGTGACCTGGACGGTCATCATGTGACCTGGACAGTTACCTGAACAGTCATGTGACCTGGACGGTCACCTGGACGGTCACCTGGACGGTCACCTGGACAGTCAGGTGACCTGGACGGTCATCATGTTACCTGGACAGTTACCTGAACAGTCATGTGACCTGGACAGTCATCATGTGACCCGGACGGTCACCCGGACGGTCATCTGGACAGTCACCTGGACAGTTATGTGACCTGGACGGTCACCTGGACAGTCATGTGACCTGGATGGTCACCATGTGACCTGGACGGTCACCATGAGATCTGGACGGTCACCATGTGACCTGGACGGTCTTTATGTGACCTGGACGGTCACCATGTGACCTGGGTCCTGGACGGTCATGTGACCTGGGACCTGGACAGTCATGTGACCTGGGACCTGGACAGTCATGGGACCTGGACGGTCAGCATGTGACCTGGACGGTCACCATGAGATCTGGACGGTCACCATGTGACCTGGACGGTCAGCATGTGACCTGGACGGTCAGCATGTGACCTGTGACCTGGACGGTCAGGATGTGACATGTGACCTGGACGGTCACCATGAGATCTGGACGGTCACCATGTGACCTGGACGGTCAGCATGTGACCTGGACGGTCAGCATGTGACCTGTGACCTGGATGGTCACAATGTGACCTGCATGCTCAAGTGTGTTAGTGCAGACACAGATTACAGAGATGATTTCTGGTCGCATGGATGAAATGAAGCCTCGTTGGGTTTTGTTCACACTCTTTGATCTGTGATATTTCTCATGCGTCACATTAAACATTCATTTGGCTGCAGGTGTTTAACACGAGCAGCCTGGAGGACCAGCACGTATATACTCGTTTATACTGCACGTATGTACTTGTACGTACTGCATGTATGTACATGTATATACATGCAGATCTTCTACATGCACAGCATAAAGGATTTTACAGTAGAGTGTGTGAGTGAGTCAGAGTATGAACATTTTTCACTCTCCTGTAACATGTCTGTCCTGTGTGTGTGTGTGTGTGTGTGTGTGCGTGTCTGCGTGTGTGTGTGTGTGTGTCGTGCAGTTGTTTTGTGTTTGCGTGTCTCGCGTGTGTCTGCCTGTGTGTGTGTGTGTGTGTGTGTGTGTGTGTGTGATGAACATGCAGTGGCCAGTAAACTGTAAACAGCCTGAGCAGAGTGCTTTAAATGTTCTCCTGTAATAACAGTAAGTCTATATCTAACACTATGAGACGTTACTGTTGCTGCTACTGCTGCTGTTACTGCTGCTACTACTGCTGTTACTGCTACTGTTTACTGCTGTTGCTGCTTACTGATGCTGCTGTTACTACTGCTGTTACTGTTGCTGTTACTGCTGCTGCTGCTGCTACTGCTGCTGCTACTACTGCTGCTGCTGCTGCTGCTTACTGCGCTGTTACTGCTGCTGCTACTACTGCTGCTGTTACTGCTGATGTTGCTGCTGCTGTTACTGCGCTGTTACTGCTGCTGTTACTGTGCTGCTGCTGTTACTGCGCTTTACTGCTGTTACTGCTGATGTTACTGCTGCTACGGCTGCTGTTACTGCTACTACCGCTGCTGCTGCTGTTTACTGCTGTTGCTGCTTACTGATGCTGCTGTTACCACTGCTGTTACTGCTGCTACTACCTGCTACTGCCTGTTTACTGCTGTTGCTGCTTACTGATGCTGCTGTTACTACTGCTGTTACTGTTGCTGCTGCTGCTGCTGCTACTGCTGCTGCTGCTACTACTGCTGCTGCTGCTGTTACTGCGCTGTTACTGCTGCTACTACTGCTGCTGTTACTGCTGATGTTGCTGCTGCTGTTACTGCGCTGTTACTGCTGCTACTACTGCTGCTGTTACTGCTGATGTTGCTGCTGCTGTTACTGCCGCTGTTACTGCTGCTGTTACTGCTGATGCTTGCTGCTGCTGTTTACTGCTGTTGCTGTTGCTGCTGCTGTTACTGCTGCTACTACAGCTGCTGTTACTGCTACTACGCTGCTATTACTGCTGCTGTTTACTGCTGTTGCTGCTTACTGATGCTGCTGTTACTACTGCTGTTACTGCTGCTGCTACTGCTGCTACTGCTGCTGTTTACTGCTGTTGCTGCTTGCTGCTGCTGCTGTTACTGTTGCTGTTACTGCTGCTGCTGCTGCTGCTGCTACTGCTGCTGTTACTGCCGCTGTTACTGCTGCTACTACTGCTGCTGTTACTGCTGATGTTGCTGCTGCTGTTACTGTTACTGCTGCTGCTGCTGTTACTGCTGATGTTGCTGCTGCTGCCGCTGTTACTGCTGCTGTTTGCTGTTGCTGCTTACTGGATGCTGCTGTGTTACCACTGCTGCTACTGCTGCTGTTACTGCTGCTGCTGTTACTGCTGTTGCTGCTGCTGCTGCTCGCTGTAAACTTAGCTTCGGGCCAATTATGTGAGTCAAACTTTTATGCATCTGCAATAAATTGATAGATTTTTTTGGTGTTCAATGCCACGTTGGCAGAATGAGCTTCATAAACATTAGCAGATGTTAAAGGGAGAGAAAATACTTTTTCCTTGCGCAATTTTCTTGCTCTGGATTCCTTTTATTGTTGTCGTTCAATAGCTCATTGTTTTAGTCGGGTTATGCTTTGGCAGAAAAAGATCTGGATTTGTGAAGCTAATTCATTTCCTCGTCACTGCAGAAGACTCTGTGGACTTAAAATCCTTTGTTTTGCTGTAAATCTTAATGTTTCACAAACCTCTGTATATCATTCTGCCCAGAGTGTGATTTTAAGCAGTATATGTTTGCTGTGACTCTAAATGTGCAGAAGTGTCCTTTAAATCTCAGTCATAGCTGAATTTAGAGCTTCTTCGGATTCTACAGCAGATTTACCAGATTACAGTACGAGTTTAAAGCAGTGGACTCACGTGACCAGGTTAAAACAACATGAGATAAGAAGCAACAGAGTAACAGCAGCTCCTGCAGCACAGCAGCCAGTAGTAGGAGTAGTTGTACACAGAGAGAGAGTGAGGGTGTGTGTGTGTGTGTGTGTGTGAAAGAGAGAGAGAAGAGCGGGAGAGAGAGAGTGTGTGTGTGAGAGAGAGAGAGAGAGCGAGAGAGAGCGAGAGAGAGAGAGAGAGAGAGAGAGAGCAGCGGCGGCAGCTGAGTGAACAAACACCAGCGACAGAGAAACAGTAGATTATCTTCAGGCAACAGAGCTGTCACTGTAACCTGCTCTCAGCTGAGACGAGGAGACGGAGACGGAGAGAGAGAAGGAGGAGCAGCAGCAGCGGGAGCAGAAACAGGATCAGGATCCTCCTGGTCCTCGGTCTGGTCTGATCTGCTCGAGCAGATTCAGATTCAGTCAAAGCTTCGTCTCAGCTGTTATGAGCTAAACTACAAAGAGACATGGAAACCAAACCGTTCCTGTCACTGGGTGAGTTTGTGTGTTTGTTTGTTTGTTTGTGTGTTTGTTTGTTTAATGCTCGAGCCGAGTGAAAGAGTCGGGCGCTGCTTTGATGTTTGACAGCGCGTGCAGCGACTTTTCAAAAATGTATCCACGAGTGGTTGTTGATAAAACAACAACAGTAAAGAAACGCAGTCACTTTGTAACGTGTTCACGTGTTTTTAAAGAGGGAAAAGTGAACATTTGGTTTCGTGGTTTTCTTTGAGTTAAAAAGTTGTGACGGTGATTTTTAAACGTTTGAATTCTGAGGAGTTATTGTTTAAATATGCAGCTGTCCTCACTTCAGCATGGAGCTGTTTTTAAATGTCTCACATTTATTAGAGACTCAAAGAGTGTGTGTGTGCGTGTGAAATCTGTCCTCACACACATCTGTGTTTTATGATCAAATCTTACATGTTTAACATTCTAGGAAGAAAAGGTGAAGTCACTTTGTTTACGTCTGAGATGGAGACACTTTTATTCGTGGCTCAGTTAAAAGAAAACCTGTACGTCTGTCTCGGTGGACACTGCTGTACGTCTGTCTCGGTGGACACTGCTGTACGTCTGTCTCGGTGGACACTGCTGTACGTCTGTCTCAGTGGACACACTGTCCTCGTCCCTCAGCTCTGTTCTTGTTTCATGACGGCGTCGTGTTTCACCTCCACACGAATCGCCAGCGAGAGACGCTTCTGTCTTCACTTCCACTCACACTGTCACTGCCACAGACGCCTTAATGTGGCTTTAGAAACCGCACACACACACACACACACACAGGCTGTTATTACAGGTGCACCGTATCGTGTGTCCACAGTGATTCAAGACTCAGTTTTGTGTAACTGTGATGCAGATGTTTAGGTAAAGCTACAGTACGTTACTGTCATTGTTACGTTTGACCTGACTGAGGGAGCGTTTGTGTGTATACAGCAGCAGAGCGGCTTTTTTCAGCAGTGGACTTCACTTCTGAATCTTTTTGCTGTCGTCTCCGTCTGTCATCTCTTCCTGTGTGCAGGGGCGGGAACGTCAGCGGGGGCTACACCAGGTCGAATAGTGTCAGTCTCATCGGCTCAGTGTCACTTTAAGTGAGCTTGAGTTTTCATCTCCACAGCCAAACCACATACTGCATCAGAAGCTCCGCCCCCTCCTCTGTCCGTCCTTAGATCACATTTATGTTTAAACTTACTGTATCAGAAGCTCCGCCCCCTCCTCTGTCCGTCCTTAGATCACATTTATGTTTAAACTTACTGTATCAGAAGCTCAGCCCCTCCTCTCCCCATCTTAGATCACATTTATAAACTTACTGTATCCCTCACTTCCCCTCACTCTGCCCGTCCAGATCACATTTATGTTTAAACTTACTGTATCAGAGCTCCGCCCCCCTCCTCTGTCTGTCCTTAGATCACATTTATGTTTTAAATTTACTGTATCAAGCTCCCGCCCCCTCCTCTGCCCATCCTTAGATCACATTTATGTTTAAACTTACTGTATCAGAAGCTCCGCCCCCTCCTCTGTCCGTCCTTAGATCACATTTATGTTTAAACTTTGAACTTGATTGTTAATTGTCTGCTTCTTCAAGGTCACAGTGAAGTCCTTGAACGCTCGCTCTCTGACGTTGTCTCTGCGTGAGACGTGAGGACACTGGACGTCCTCGTCTTTCTGTCGTTGTCTGTCATTAATGACAGGAGTTGATGTGTGAGTGTATTGATGATCTGAACGATTATTATCATTGTCGTTACTCAGGAGAAAGTGTTTCTGTGTGTGTGTGTGTTCATGTTTTTGTCACCTTGTTAGGACCTTGTTATCATCTCTGAAGAACTGGTTTAAGTTGGGATTAACATGGTTAGTGTTAGTGTATGTACTGACCTGAATTTCACACTCAGGTTTACGTTGAACTGGACTCAGACGGAGACTAGACTGGCAACCAACCATTATTTTCATCATCCATTCATCTGTCGATTATTTTCATCATCCATTCATCTGTCGATTATTTTCATCATCCATTCATCTGTCGATTAGTGGAGTCACACTCCCTTCATTCACAAAACCTATTCCCTGCTCGTGTTTGTTTACAACAATGAAAAGATGAAGCTGAGCTACAACTGATCACTGTGTGTGTGTGTGTGTGTGTGTGTTTCTGCACACACACACACACACACACACAAAATCAATGAAGTTCATGGTCTTTGATGAGAAAGTGGGCCTCATGTGAGTGTGTGTTGGGGGGGTAACATTCCTTTTCTGGCAGTAACTGTGGAACAAAGGTAATACAGGGAGGTGTGTGTGTGTGAGTGTGTGTGTGGTGTGTGTGTGTGTGTGTGTGTGTGTGAAGGGTGTGTGTGTGTGTGTGTGTGTGTGGCAGAATCACACTGCCAAAAGCATTTGGCTGAGTTTGTCTTTTACAGCCGTCCAGTTTTGTGCTCCTGATGTGATGCCTTTTGAGAAAAGCGGCTGCAGCTGTCATTTTTATTGGAGGAGTTTTATAGCGAGACTTAATGGCTTAAAGTGACAGCTCTCTCTCTCCCTCTCTCTCTCCCTCTCACCCATGAGGCCTTTAACTGAAGCAAATCAAAGAAAACTATGTGCCCACCCTCTACTTTTCCCAGCCTCACCCACACACACACACGCACACACACCAAAAAGAGTTATGCTGCAAGTATGAACACAGCAGCTGTGTGTGTGTGTGTGTGTGTGTGTGTGTGTGTGTGGAGTTGATATGATCTCTGCTGATCATCATGAGCATTAACGATCCGTCCTGACTGATCCGCGGCGTTGGCCTCACATGAAAGTCACGTTCAGCCTGTCGTTCTCTTGTTTGTGTAGAAATCTGAAAAGAGCTGGAAGGCTTTTCTGATTCAAAGGCTCGTTAATTGTTTGTGTAAAAAGCTGGTGGCTCGCAGGAGGTCTTTATTGATAACGGCTGCATTGAACTTTGAACCTCAAACCTTGACCTTTGCTCTTTATAGGCTCCATCATGTCAGGAATTTGCCTTTGGCGTTGAGTCTGTTGTTTAAAGTGGTTAAAGACAGTCACTCCTGCTCATTCTCTTTGTTTCATTGTCTTATTTTATCTTTACGTTTCCTTTTTCCCGCTCACTGCTGTCATCACCTCTGACTGTGATTTGTGTTTCACAGCAGAGCTGGAAATAAGTCTCATCTATAAAACAGTGAAGAATGGCCTTTGCATGTATCCCGAGTCGTAAGCTGACGTCTTTGTGTCAGTTTTTAAATCTCAGCCCCAACATATTCTTTTTCTACATCGATTGAAAACAGAGAACGACACTAAATCACTGCGTTTTCAGAATCCAGGTCTGTGGACTGACTGGTTTGAAGTGGACTTAATTCAGCAGTGATTTAAATTCACAGTTTGCATTTGCAGACGCTGTGAACTCTCACTCATCAGAGCTGGAATCCTCGTTATGTTCACGGAGGATTCAGTCAGTGTACTGAATCTCTGTGAGGAATCCACAGCATCACAGAGGAGGAGACCATGTGATTCACAAAGAAATCAAAAGAAAGCAAAGCATGTGTGTGTGTTTAAACGCTGCCAAGAAAATAAAACTACTGTGCTCCGTCCCTCCACTGTCCACACCTCTGCTTCTTCTTCTTCTTCTTCTTCTTCTTGTCACTCATGTGTTTTCTAATTGAGTTCTGATCAGAAAACACAGGTTTTTCTCAATTTAATTATAAATAAATCCAAGTGGAACCACACATGTTTGATTTTTCATTTTAACTTTTTATTAGCACATTTTTTTATGATGTAGACTTTTAGATTCACCGCAGCTCACACACAAAGTGTGTGTGTGTGTGTATAGAAGTAATATCATCAGTGTGTAACATGATCAAAAGCAGAATGAGGTGTTTGATGTTTCTACACTGAGAGAAAAAGAGTTCTGGACTCCAGCTGAGAAGTTGTTTTTATTCAAACTGTATATTCAGGTGTGTGTGTATATATACCCACACACACACTTCCATGTGTGTGTGTATGTGCACAGTACATGAAAACACTTGTAGGAAGGTAATTAAAGCTTTGTTTCTTGCTGTTGCCTCACAGTTTCTATTTAAGGTTAGTGTGGAGTGAAATGAGACGACGTCCCGCTGTGATTCACACACCGTTCACCTCCTCTGATCACTGCTGCTGTTTCTATCATGTTTACATCACTGCTGCTGCTGCTGTTACTGCTGCTGTTTCTATCATGTTTAAATCACTGCTGCTGCTGCTGTTACTGCTGCTGCGGACGAGGACGGTAAACTCTTCAGTGTCAGCTGTGAGTTGAAATCACTTTTTAAAATGACTCGTGCTGTCAGTTAAACGCATTAATAACAACGTTAACACAAATCCATTTTAACGGCGTCAATGTTTTTATCGCGAGATGAACATTCTTTTTGGCCGAGCAATCGTGAGATAACTATGACATTAATGCGATTAATATGATTAATTGTGAGTTAATTATGACATAATTGCAATTAATCATGAGATAACTATGACATTAGTGCGATTAATCGTGAGTGAACTATGACATTAATGCGATTAATCGTGAGTGAACTACGACATTAATACGATTAATCGCGAGTGCGTGAGTGAACTATGACATTAATGCGATTAATCGCGAGTGAACTATGACATTAATGCGATTAATCGCGAGTGAACTATGACATTAATGCGATTAATCGCGAGTGAACTATGACATTAATGCGATTAATCGCGAGTGAACTATGACATTAATGGGTGTCGTGAGTGAACTTCACGACATTATCGCGATTAATGTAGTGCGTGAGTGAACTCTGATCGCGATTAAAGTGAGTGAACTATGACGTGTCACGATTGTCGGCGGAGTGAACTATGACATTAATAAGGTGGTGGTAAGTGAGTGATTGCCATTATCGGCGTTAATGGGTGCTGGGCATTGTCCGTTAATCTGGGGTTAACTATGACATTAATGCGATTAATTGTGGTGAAGTTGGAGCATTAATCGCGATTAATGCGTTGCTTCATGACATTAATGATTAATCGGCGAGTTTAACTATGACGATATCACGATTAATCGCGATTCGCTATGACGTATCTGCGTCAGGTGCGGTGGCGGTAATGGGGCCAATGGCGGAGTTGAACTATGACATTAGCCGCGATTAATCGCGAGTTAACTATGACATTAATGCGATTAATCGCGAGTTAACTATGACATTAATGCGATTAATCGCGAGTTAACTATGACATTAATGCGATTAATCGCGAGTTAACTATGACATTAATGCGATTAATCGCGAGTTAACTATGACATTAATGCGATTAATCTCGAGTTAACGATGACATTAATGCGATTAATCGCGAGTTAACTATCACATTAATGCGATTAATCGCGAGTTAACTATCACATTAATGCGATTAATCGCGAGTTAACTATGACATTAATGCGATTAATCTCGAGTTAACTATGACATTAATGCGATTAATCGCGAGTGAACTATGAGATTAAATATTCTCATGGTTTGACAGCACTAGTGTTTTGTGTTGTGTGTGCGCTGAACACAGCGCCACAGAGGATGAAGATTACGGTCACTGTCCAGTGAATTATGGGATGTTGTGATTCCTCCATGGTTTTCAGACCAGAGATTTCTGTCTGTTCTCATGAACACGATCGTTCAGGGAAGTCTACAGGGAATAATTTAGAATTTGGCACAGAGATTCACTTGGACTTGAAAGACTGAAGAGGTCAAAGGTCAAAATCATCATGGCCTTTCTGTTATTTCCATGTAAAAATATCTGCATTGTTGGAAGCGACATTTCAGCATATAAACATGCTTCACGTCAGGCACACGGTGGTGCAGAGGCTAGCTTTGCTGCCTCACACAGTCTGCATGTTGTTTTTTTAGTTGTCTCTTTAGAAAACGAGTCCACATGAATCACAGACGTGCATGCTCCACTTCTTCTACTGCAGTTTAAATGTGTGGAGCAGCGCTGCAGCACCACACACAGGCCTGGCATGTGTACTACAGTGTTTCTTGAAATGATTTAAAATGATGATGAACGTGTTGATATGTTTACAGAAAACTTTTAAAAAAAAAGTTCATTTCCATGAGCTGTTGTTTTGTTTTCTGCTTTTCTGTGGAGTCAGATTTGATGGATGAATGGATGATGATGATGGAGACGATGGCTGACATGTTTTCTCCATCAGTTCTGTTCTGTGCTCTTCATTATTGACACATGACACATGATGACGACATCCTCTTCTGTGCACTTAAGTCAGTTAAAGTTAATGATGGGACATTTTCCAGATCCTCTACAACAGCCTGGCTTAGAAAGTCTATCCTAAGTCTATTCTATCCTTTTTTCTCTTTACATCAACATGGATTTAGGTTTTTGGCAAAGTGACTGTAAACAGAGGAGGAGGTTCATGATCTGAGGATGACTGATGTGAGCAGAGTCATGAAGGACGGACACACAACACAGTCTGTTCATACATGAAACTTTACATTGGAGCATGAGATCACATGTGAGATCAGAGAGTTCCTCTGTGATGGAGAAACACTCATGAACTCTTTGTTGACGCCTGCAGGGTTATCATCTCCTCACATCCGTCACACACACACACACAGGTCGACTGCACAGAGGTGTGGAGGTTTGTCACCTACAGTCAGACGCCTCACTGTGGCCGTCTGGTTTCAGGAATGTTGGCAGGAAGAAAGTGGAGGGTGTTAAGAGAAGTGTGTGTGTGTGTGGGGGGAGCATGGATACTGTTGTTCTTGATATTAACATTCTCATAATGACAAGAATCTGGGGACTGATAAACGTCGCTATTCAGGAGCGATGAGACGACGTGTATGGTGATGTTCAATGAGAAAGAACATTTTTGTCCACTTTAACAAAAACTCACTGTAAAAATCATAAGTAGTGCTGTCAAATGATTAGGATATTTAATTGTGATTAAAACACATGTCATAGTTAACTCGCGATTAATCACATTAATGTCATAGTTAACTCATGATTAATCACATTAATGTCATAGTTAACTCGTGATTAATCACATTAATGTCATAGTTAACCCGCGATTAATCACATTAATGTCATTCACATTAATGTCATAGTTAACTTGTGATTAATCACATTAATGTCATAGTTAACTTGTGATTAATCACATTAATGTCATAGTTAACTTGTGATTAATCACATTAATGTCATAGTTAACTTGTGATTAATCACATTAATGTCATAGTTAACTTGTGATTAATCATATTAATGTCATAGTTAACTCGTGATTAATCACATTAATGTCATAGTTAACTCGCGATTTATCGCATTAATGTCATAGTTAACATTTGTATCTATTGTAAATGTCCCTTGATTTCTTTGTGTCCCATTATTTCTTCTCATTTTAATGCTCTTATCAACATAGAAAAGTGGATCTTCTTGCTTTGTGCAGATGTTTTTTTATTGAGACAATATCTCTGTCACCTGCATATTGTGACTTATTCCTCTTATTGTGAGAGCAGCACAATAATAAGAGAGTCTGTGTATTAGCCTGCAGTGCCGTGGTTTAGCGAGCTAATCCGAGCTAAAGGAGCTAGCGGTCTTCGGTGGTCTCCTTACTACGGTTGGGGGGGCTGCCAGCTTGGTTGGTAACACTGCAGACATCATGACTTGGATGTGGGGAGTGCGTGGAGAAATGATCCAGGCTGCGTTGGATACGGAGAGCCCGCTTGGAGACGGAGAAGCGCACAGCGCTCGCCATCCACTCAGAACACAACGTTAGCTACTACTCTTTAGCACAAACAAGTGTGTGCAGCGTGCCTGTTGTGTTGTTTCCGGTCGAGCTAGATCTGGTGTGGTGTTGTAGTTTTTATAACGTTACTAGTTGTTGCAACAGCATGTGAAAAAAAACATCAAAAAGAACGTTAATCTCACGATAAAAAAGAGAAAGACGCCGTTAAAATAGGTTTGTGTTAACACCGTTAATAACACGTTAATAACCTGTTTCACTGACAGCACTAGTAATAACCTTTTGTGTTTACTTTGTCCAGTTAGAGGAGTGGGGGAGTCATAGGCTTACAGTCTGCTGCCAACTAGTGGTCGGAGGCTTAAACGCGTCACAAAATAACTGTCAACAATATTTCCATTGATACAGCGTTTCAAAAAATCACACTAAAATATCATAGTTTCCGCTGAAGTGAAAAATTAAAATGAGCCACATTTGGTTGAAGGTGATTTAATGTGCGGACTCCACTCCCTCCTCCTCCTCTTCCTCCTCTTCAACATTCACTCCATTCAAGTCTGCACATTTTATTACCCTGAAAAGGGAATTAGATTTGCAGACGTGGTTTGCAGTGAAATCACACAATAAAAAAAAGCCATTAGACATAATGAAGCAAATCCACGTGAGCTTCACTGCTTCATCTGTGACCGTGAGTCCATGAGAGTTCCCAGTGTCAGGTACGTTGTTATTAAGCCGCTTGTTTGTGCAGAACAAAGTTGAGTAACCAGGTTGACTGGACAGACGTGCAGACGTGTGTTCCACATACCGACGCGCTGACAGTCGCTGCACAAACAGCTCTGACAAGTTCAAGTGTTACAGTGGAGATTCTTCCTTCTGTTTGACTGTGAAACTGGAGACGCTCACATGGTCCGAGTGTTTGCTGACTCTCTGGCAGAAGAGGACGATGATTATTAAACGGGGGATTCTGTGCAGCTGCGTTGGATGTTTTATTTTTATGAAGCGTGTGTTTCTGTTGGCTCGACACTCACACCACTCATCCATCTGTTCTTTCTCTCTTTTGTTAATGAATTATGTAGTTAGTCAAATGTAGAGTGCAATGAAGAATCATGTTTATACTGAGATCATCATTTCAAACCACTCAGTTGGCAATTAGTTAAAATCGTAAAAGTGAATATTATGTTAGTGAATCAACCACACTTTAGATGAGGGAACTAGGGCTAGGCGATATATCGAATATACTCGATATATCGCGGCTTGCTGTCTGTGCGATGTAGAAAATGACTATATCGTGAAACTCGAGTATACGTCGTCACGCATTTGCTTTTATCTCCAGGCTTCTCACAGTCTTTCTCGTCTCTCCCTCTCACAGAGAGACAAAACAAGCGCACCTAGTTACATACGTCCGCAGAAAGGTAGCGGTAGCAGGTGCTAACGGTAACACATGGAGGACAAATTCATTCCAAAGAAAAACAGCACAGTTTCCATCGTCTGTCGGTGGAAGATGTTGAACAAACAACGGTGATATGCAACATATGTCGCAAAAGCGTCGCTTTAAAATGTCATCATTTGAGAAACCACCCACTAGAAAATGAAGAATGCTGCTACTCACTGTTGAATAAATACAGTTTTGTTAACTTTGACTTAGTCGTGATTTCGCCTTTTTTGCATGAAAAATATATTAATATATTATATATAAATATATTAATGCAGTATGAAGAAGAACGTTTTAATGTAGACATATAGAATCATCATACTGGTGTGACTGATTGTACGCATCAAAGTGTTAATTCAAGGCTGAGGCAAAATATCGAGATATATATCGTGTATCGTGACATGGCCTAAAAACATCGCGGTATTAATAAAATTAATAAAATATCACCATATCGCCCAGCCCTAGAGGGAACACATCTTCAGCATTAATTAGTTGCTTAATAGCATGCAAGTTAGCAACATACCGACGCTTAATGAGTCATTATTAAGTATTTATTAATGCCTTATTCTGCATGACCTTATTATGTAACCAGTAAGTCACTAACTAAGAGTTTTCCCTCAATAACCTCAGAATTATTGCTGATTAGAAGTAAATAAGGAAGTTGTTGTATATGAATTAGGATCTCAATGTGCTTTGATTAGTGTGGACTTTATAAGGTGGAAGTTTCACAGGAACAGAAAAACTTTAGGTCAGGGAACGTGTGTTGGTTAATAATTGTTCAACTACTAGTGCACTTTAGTATGGGGAACATATTCTACGTAACACAGACTTCATGGACATTATTAACACTTATATAAGAACTAACCATATTCATTAGGTGTTATTAAGAGACAATAACTCTTCCTGTGATACTTCCACCTTATAAAGTCCACACTAATCAAAGCATGTTGAGATCCTAATTCATGTACAACAACTTCCTTATTTACTACTAATCAGAAATAATTCCGAGGTTATTGAAGGAAAACTCTTAGTTAATGGTTTACTGGTTATATAATATGGTCATGCAGAATAAGCCATTCATAAATACTTAATACTGACTCATTAAGAGTCGATATGTTACTAATTTGCATGCTAATCAACTAATTAATGGTGAAGATGTGTTCCCTAGTGTTACCATCATTTAACTGACACTCAAATCACAAATAAACATCTTCCTCTAAAATCTAGTTCAGATTCCAATAATTTACTGAGAAATGCACATAAAACTTTTTTTTTAATTTAAAACACTCATCAGTTCACTGCTTCATCAATGTTTTAGTGCATGAAAAATAGAACACACTGTTACTGCAGCAACGATCACTGCACACTTACCTTAACACACACACACACACACACACACAGCTGTGCCTCTCTCTCGCGTTCACTCGTTCATGCTCATGCATAGAAAAAATACCGTAAACTAAAAAAACGAAATTTAAAAAAATACCGTGATATAAGTTTTTGGTGATACTGTCCAACATCTGTGTGTGTGCGTGTGCGTGTGTGCGTGTGTGCGTGCAGCTGAGCGTCAGTGTGCTGTCTGTGAGAGGAAAGGTCAGAGGTCATGGCTGGTTCACACTCTGTGGGAAAGCAGCGGCTTCGCCGGCTGTGATGACGGAGGTAAAGAAAACGTGGATGAGTGAGTGAGGATTGTGGCTCAAAGGAGACAGGAAGTGAGTTTTTTTTCCTCCTCCTCTTCATCACATCATCAGCGCTGCTATTGTTAGAAACAGAGTTAATTGTTAATTGATCTAAAGAGCCGTAAAACCAGGCACACACACACACACACACACACACACACACACACACACACACACACACACACAGGCAGAGAGAGAATGAGAGTGGATGTTTATTACAGGATCTCGTGGTGATGCTAAAATGCCCTCGGGGCCGTTAAAGCCTTCACTTAAAAGCAGAGTGAGGGAAGGCTGATGAAGGAGGGAGGGTTTGTAGAAAGAGGAAAGGAGGGAAGAAAGAGGAAGAGCACTCAGCAGAAGGAGGGAAGAAACGGAGAGAGCACATCTGGATTGCCTCAACAGAATATTTGTGCAACATCTGGAAAAATTCCCTGGAATTTAAGGGTCCCCTCCTTTCATTTCACTTGTGTTTTTTTCTCTTTTTTTCACTTCTTCTTCTCCTCCGTCGTGTTTTCTGCCTCTTCAAAGTCTCTAACCTCGCGCACTAATGTACGTCCAGCCCTCGCAGACTTTACAGCGCGGCCAAATTGGGCCCATGTGACCGACGCCCCCTTTGTGAAAGAGACGGAGCTAATGAAGTGGCTCATAAGTGAGAGGGAGCCGGCACCGCCTGTGGATCCAGACCTGAACCAGACTTGAGCCAAACACAACCGCTCATTAAAGCAGGAAAAATAACTCCTCCATTTTCCGTTAGTAGTCACGTTTAAGTGTGAGCATGAAAAGTGAAAGTGACGTTTGTGAAAGAGTGACTGAGTTCTGATTCCTTTTAGTTAGTCTTTAAATAAAAACCTTTACAGAGAATGAACTTCTTTGAGTTTAACCACTTCATAGCTTATAAACAACAGCTAATGTGAAGCTGACTTCACCGTTACTTTATATCGATTTGTCTATATTGTATAGTCATAGTTTATTGTTTCTCCGTTTTAATGAAGGATTATCTTATCTTAGATCATCTCACACAGATTTCATGACTAGGCCACGCCCCCTGCACTGCAGTTGTTGATTATCAATCGTCACCTGATGTTAGAGGAGAGGAAAGAGCGCATAATCAACATAAAACTGAAATGAATCATCAAGTATTTCATCAAATCAAAGAAGAAAAACAAACATTTATTTGTCTGCAGCACAATTGAGACAATGAAAAATGACGTCTTCACTGTGAGACACTTTGTCTCTGTGTGTCTTTATGTTGTCATGTTTACACACAGACACAGTGTCCGTACATCTGTGAACGTCCTGGTCCTGGTCTCTTGGATGTTGTTTCAGACCCTGCATCACTGCTCCGCTCTGGTCTTCACTCTTTCCCCTCGTGTCACTGACAGTTCAGCCTCTTCACCTGGATCTTTTTACTCCGTCATCATAAATCTGACACTTGTTGCTGCACTTATTTCATTTTTATTCACCTCGGGGCTTTTTGCTCTCGCTCCAGCTCGACACCGTAAAACCTGAAATAAAAATGTCACGGTTAACCAAGAAATGAAATGTTTTCCCTCATAACTGCGTCCAGTAAAAACCACGTCAGGTGATTGTTTACATAGATGTCATAAATGTTAGTGAGAGAGTGAGGAGCGGTGATTTATATTCAACAACTTCTGTTGATTTAAACTTTATGAGAAGATAAAGCACATGGGCTGTACCATCTTGTTTTTAAGGGGTCCTTAAACACATCACATACAAGCGTGACACTTTTATTCTGATTATTTTATTAAATCATTTGGTTTCTTTTTTCATTTCCATCTGTCCATGATTTTAAAAACATTTATTTTTAATTGATTGATGAATGATTTAGTTTTGTGTATTTCTGACACATCTCAGTTTCCTGTTCTTCTTGCTGTCAGTGTGTTCAGAGAGTGTTCAGAGTGTGTTCAGAGTGTTCAGAGTGTGTGTTCAGAGTCAGTGTGTGTCAGAGTGTGTTCAGAGTCAGTGTGTTCAGAGTCAGTGTGAGTGTCAGAGTCAGTGTGTTCAGAGTCAGTGTGTTCAGAGTGTGTTCAGAGTGTGTTCAGAGTGTGTGTCAGAGTCAGTGTGTTCAGAGTGTGTGTTCAGGTCAGAGTGTGTTCAGAGTGTGTTCAGCGTGTGTTCTGTGTGTGTTCAGGTGTCTAGTGTGTTCAGCTGTGTGTGTTCGCTTGTGTTCAGAGTGTGTTCAGCGTGTGTTCTGAGTGTGTGTGTGTGTTCAGCTTGTGTGTGTGCTTGTGTTCAGCGTGTGTTCAGCTTGTGTTCAAGTGTGTTCAGCGTGTGTTCAGTGTCTGTGTGTTCAGCCAGCGTGTGTTCTGTGTGTGTTCAGAGTGTGTTCAGCGTGTGTTCAGAGTGTGTTCAGGCTGTGTTCAGCTTGTGTTCAGGGTGTCTACAGAGTGTGTTCAGCTTGTGTTCAGGGTGTCTACAGAGTGTGTTCAGCTTGTGTTCAGCTGTGTTCAGCGTGTGTTCAGGGTGTCTACAGAGTGTGTTCAGCTTGTGTTCAGCGTGTGTTCAGCGTGTGTGAAGGCCATTACTCACAGTGGAGTTGTCTCATGGTGGACGCGTCTCTTCCCTGCTGCTGTGATCATTTCCACACTCACTGTGGCTCCAGCTTTGTTTCCTGTCTCAGAGGAAAAACCTCGTTTTCGCAGCAGCTTTTCGCTTCAAACCAGAACTCGGTGTAGAATCTGTGTTTCTCTGCCAAACCTCTTCCCCGTGGAAGAGAAATAATTTATTCAATGAAATCTACATTTGTTGTGTAAATGACCACATGCTGTAGGATATTTAATCCTGCCTGCAGTCGATCCCAGTCATGTGACTTGACCTAGTTTTGTCTCTGTTTTCTCTCTTTCCCACAGTGAGGAAGGAAGTGTTTCCTGGTTTTCTCTTTCCTCTTCTCACTCTTGTTTCTCTCCCCCTCTCTCTGTCTTCTTGGCAGTTTTTTGTATTTCTGATCCAGATTTATCTTTAAGGCCAAACAAGATCTGTGATTATTCAGAGTCAGATGAAGGAAACTCGCTCGTCGTGTTTGTGTCAGCAGAATAACGTGTGACTCTGAAATCACGAGTCGTCACATCGTCCTTCACATCCTCATTTTTTCGGTTTCACAAATGTCAGCTGATGAAGGTCAGATTATATAATCCATTATTTTAATTATTGTTAAAATAATCTCCCTCAGAATATGAAAGTGTACAACTGTGCAGTTGATTTAAATCACTCATCACATCATTAATCAACTATAATCAATAAATGACGTCACAGTTAACAGCT
>NW_025322534.1:22500-35840 GCF_019176455.1 Solea senegalensis
AGATAGTGCTGAGTTAGTGCTGGTTTAGTGCCGTTAGTGCTGGTTTAGTGTTAGTGCTAGTTTAGTGTTGAGTTAGTGCTGGTTTAGTGCCAGTACTGGTTTAGTGCCAAGTTAGTGCTGGTTTAGTGCTGAATTAGTGTTGGTTTAGTGCTGAGTTAGTGTTGGTTCATTGCTGAGTTAGTGCCGAGTTAGTGCTGGTTTAGTGCCAAGTTAGTGCTGGTTTAGTGCCGAAGTTTAGTGCCGAGTTAGTGGTTTAGTGCTGGTTTAGTGCCAAGTTAGTGCTGGTTTAGTGCTTATTAGTGCTGGTTTAGTGCTGAGTTAGTGTTGGTTTAGTGCCGAGTTAGTGCTGGTTTAGTGCTTTAGTGTTAGTGCTGGTTTAGTGCTGAGTTAGTGTTGGTTTAGTGCTGAGTTAGTGCTTAGTTAATGCTGGTTCATTGCTGAGTTAGTGTTGGTTTAGTGCTGAGTTAGTGCTTAGTTGCTGGTTCATTGCTGAGTTAGTGCTGGTTCATTGCTGAGTTAGTGCTGGTTTAGTGCCGAAGTGCTGGTTTAGTGCTGAGTTAGTTTTGGTTTAGTGCTGATTCATTGCTGAGTTAGTGCTGGTTTAGTGCTTAGTGCTGGTTTAGTGCTGAGTTAGTGCTGGTTTAGTGCCGAGTTAGTGCTGGTTTAGTGCCAAGTTAGTGCTAAGTTAGTGTTGAGTTAGTGCTGGGTTAGTGCCGAGTTAGTGCTGGTTTAGTTCTGAGTTTGTGCTGGTTTAGTGCTGAGATAGTGCTGGTTTAGTGCCAAGTTAGTGCTGCTGAGTTAGTGTTGGTTTAGTACTTAGTGAGTGCTGGTTTAGTGCCGAAGTGCTTGTTTAGTGGTTAGTGCTGGTTTAGTGCTGAGTTTGTGCTGGTTTAGTGCTGGTTTAGTGCCGTTAGTGCTGGTTTAGTGCTGAGTTAGTGTTGGTTTAGTGCTTAGTTAGTGCTGGTTTAGTGCCGTTAGTGCTGGTTTAGTGCTGAATTATTGCTAGTGCTGAGTTAGTGCCGGTTTATTGCTGGTTTAGTGCCGATTTAGTGTCACCTACCATGTTATTACTACTGGTCAATAAAGCCTGTAAAATGGGCGGCGTTTGGCTCATCATGTTGAGGTTACAGGCGGCCCCAGTTTAAATCCTGCATATCTGCCTCCCCGTTTCCTGTCTCTCTCTCCACTGTTTCCTGTCTCTCTCCACTGTTTCCTGTCTCTCTCCACTGTACTATCAATTAAAAATGTTAAAAAAAACATGTAAAATGCTGGGTTTAAACTGGGTTTGTGACGGTGTGAATGTCTTTAATCAGAATTCACTCCAGGTTTTTATCTTTAGTGGGAAAACAGGGAAGTTTCTTCCTCTTGTGACTTTATGATGTATTCATGTGTTCATCTGCAGGTTAACAGTTTCTTAAAATCATAGAGACTGAAGTGAAAGATATAAAATAGTTATCGATCTCTGTGAAACGTGAACCTGAGCCTCACTGCTAAAGTACCTTCATTCATTCATTCATTCATCTCTCTGTCATAACTCAAACTTCACAGCTTTAGTATTTGACGTTTGTCAGATCCCGTCGCTGCAGGCTCACACCTTTGGTTTGGGCACACGTTTGTGTGGAGGGCAAAAGAGAGGAGGGACTTATTCAGGCGCTGATGTCAGTGATTGACCAGAAATTGCACCAGAGTCGTGGGCGGAGGTTTGTGGGCGGAGCTCTGTCAGTGGTAGCGTTTGCCACAACCACAGTGTTAGTTTGTTGTCTTGTGCACGTGTGTTCACTTTATAAAGTCTGATGATGACATGAACATTCACTCATCACGTTGTTGAGGGAGAAAATTCAGCAGTTCATAGAGATCTAAACTAAATGTGATGACATCACAGTTTAAATATAAACATGTGGATTAAATAGATACCTTTAGAAAAGAAAACAACTTCAATAAAAACCAACAAAGTGTTGAAGTGGATTTGAACGCTGCTGTTTGTGAAGTTGTGCTTTTACGAAGGTTTGATCTTTGTCACTGTCATGACTAATCGATTAATCGTTTGGTCCATAAAATCTCAGAGATCAGTGTTCGTCAAACCAGGAAATGATGATGCGCTCAAATGTCTTGTTTTGTCCACAAACAGAAAATGATTCACTGTTAATGATTTCTTTGTTATCAGAGCAAAGAAGCTGAAACAATCAGAAATCTTGTTTTAATCATGAAAAAAGCTTCAAACTGATGAATCGATGATCAAAATAGTTGTCGATTCATCGATTAATAATCGCTGAATTGTTTCAGCTCTATTGTTTTCCTTCTCTTTGTGCTTTAAAAAGTCATTTCAGTAAAAGTTTTTATTGTTTTTCTGCTCTGATGTGGTTTGTTGTGGCTGAACCTCAGAATTATGTCTTCAAACCAAGGTCTTCATGGATATCTGTTTCTGTGGATTCTGTCTAACCTTCCATAAGAGAGGAGAGGCCCTGAGGTGACTGATGTTCCTCTAACTCATCCAAGGCAGATCAAATGAAGCCGCTGAACAGTCTATAGTCACAGTGGAATGCAGGTTCGCATCCAGCTGCAACACGTTAAATAAAACACACAACACATGACAGAGACCGTCCACGAGGTACACCGCGTCTCCTCGTGTCTCCTCGACTCCACAGATTTGCAGAGTCCTGGTCTGGTCTGGTTTCTCGTGGAGCCTCGGGGGTTTGAGGGAAGAGAACTCACTCAGGGTTGGGTTTCAGTCCAGGAGTCGTGGTTCTGACGGTGAACGACAGCGTGTAATCAATCCAGAGAAGAAGAGAGCAAACGGATTAGTGTGTGTGTGTGTCTGTGTGTGTGTGTGTGTTGTGTGCATATGTATGTGTGTTTGTGTGTATGTGTGTATGCGTGTTTGTGTGTGTGTGTGTGCGTGTGTGTGTTTTGCTGACGCAGCACATATTTGATCACCTGGAGTTTGATGATGAGAATCACAGATGATCAGCTGATGTCTCTGATTAACGCTCTTTAATAACAGATGAATGAACTTTACTGGAACATTTTCCTGTTTCACTTTAAGTTAGTTTTTTTAATCCCCTTAGGGAAAGTATTCCTCTGCATTTTGACCCATCCTTGAATTAGGAGCAGTGGGCTGCCACACTGAGTAGCGCCCAGGGAGCATTGGGGGGTTGGGTACCTTGCTCAGGGGATTTGAACCAGCGACCCTCTGGTTACAAGTCAAGTTCCCTTTCCACTTGGCTACAGGCTCAAATCAGTGTTTACATCAGAGAATAAGATGTAAGAAACATATTCCACAGATGTCAAATAATACAAGAGATTAGAAATACAATATTTAAGTCATATCTTAGAATAAAATATAAGAATCTCTGTCACAGCAGAGTACGTTTGTTCTGACAGATGTTTGTAATATTTACACTGTTCTTTCTTTCGTGTGTGATGATGTCACTAAACGTGTGTGAGGACAAAGTTTCATCATATACTGAACTCACACACTTGTCATGCTTGTTTGTGACAGTTGTGTTAATATTAAAGGTCAGAATTCATTGGTCTTTCACACACACACACACAGACGCTGAAGGTGAATGACACTGACGGCGGTATCCATGGTGATTGATGGCTCCTCCCTCTGATCCCTGGAGTCTTGTGTGGGAAAGTTTTTTTTATTTTTTTATTGCACCTGGGAGATGTTTTAAAGGCCAAATGAACTTTGACCTTGGTCTTGATCGCCGTGGCGATGGTCGGGCTTTACAAAGAGCTGTGCGTCTCATTCAGAGTTTGTGGGATATTGTAAAGTCTGGACTTGATCAGTGATGGAAACTCTGGTCATTATGACGCTACATTTGCACTCCTTTGTTTCATTAGACGCTTGTCATTAAGTCTTTTATTAGCCTTCTATCAATAAGAAAAAGGCTTCTTTCATTAGAGGATCATCTCAAAGACTTGACTTCATTAGCAGCAGGTTGTAAATGCTGGCTGTGCTTTCATTAGCAGTCTTTCTTTAATGAGGAAAACCCCCAGCGTGTTTACTCTCCTCTGATCCCCCGTGATTGCCGCTCGGGATGAAGCTGATTGGCTGACAGAGAGCGAAGCTTTTCCAACCAAGATTGAATTGTGCCATTTTTAAAGCTCATGAGACGCTGAAGCTCGTCCATCAAACATTTGTGGAATCAAGGTCCTGCAGCAGCAGCAGCAACAGCAGTAACAGCACTAGCAGCAGTAACAGCAGTAAAACATCAGCAGCAGCAGCAACAGCAGTAACAGCACTAGCAGCAGTAACAGCAGTAAAACTTCAGCAGCAGCACAGCAGTAACAGCACTAGCGCATTGTCAGCAGCAGCAAACAGCATTAACAGCACTACAGCAGTAACAGCAGTAAAATGGCAACAGCAGTAACAGCATTAGCAGCAGTAACAGCAGTAAAATGTCAGCAGCAGCAACAGCAGTAACAGCACAGCAGCAGTAACAGCAGTAAACGCGTAGCAGCAACAGCAGTAACAGCACTAGCAGCAGTAACAGCACTAGCAGCAGTAACAGCAGTTAAACGCAGCAGCAACAGCAGTAACAGCAGTAAAAACATCAGCAGCAGCAACCGCGAGTAACAGCACTAGCAGCAGTAACAGCAGTAAACATCAGCAGCGCAACAGCAGTAACAACACTAGCAGCAGTAACATCAGTAAAACTTCAGCAGCAGCAACAGCAGCAACAGCATAGCAGCAGTAACAGCAGTAAATTGTCGCAAGCAGCAACAGCATAACAGCACCAGCAGCAGTAACAGCAGTAAAATGGCAACAGCAGCAGCATTAGCAGCAGTAACAGCAGTAAAATGTCAGCAGCAGCAACAGCAGTAACAGCACTAGCAGCAGTAACAGCAGTAAAACGCAGTAGCAGCAACAGCAGTAACAGCACTAGCAGCAGTAGCACAGTAGCAGCAAACGGCCAGCAGCAGCAACAGCAGTAACAGCAGTAAAACATCAGCAGCAGCAACCGCGTAACAGCGTAAGCAGTAACAGCAGTAAAACATCAGCTGCAGCAACAGCAGTAACAACACTAGCAGCAGTAACATCAGTAAAACAAGCAGCAGCAGCAACAGCAGTAAAACGTCAGCAGCAGCAACACAGTAACAGAACTAACAGCAGTAAAACATCAGCAGCAGCAACAGCAGTAACAGCACTAGCAGCAGTAACAGCAGTAACAGCACAGCAGCAGTAACAGCAGTAAACGCAGCAGCAGCAACAGCAGTAACAGCACTAGCAGCAGTAACAGCAGTAAAACGTCAGCAGCAGCAACAGCAGTAACAGCAGTAAAATGTCAGCAGCAGCAACAGCAGTAACAGCAGCAAAACATCAGCAGCAGCAACAGCAGTAACAGCACTAGCAGCAGTAACAGCACTAGCAGCAGTAACATCAGTAAACAGCAGCAGCAGCAGCAACAGCAGTAACAGCATATCAGCAGCAGTAACAGCAGTAAAACATCAGCAGCAGCAACAGCAGTAACAGCACAGCAGCAGTAACAGCAGTCAGCAGCAGCAACAGCAGTTTAACAGCAGCAGCAACAGCAGTAACAGCACAGCAGCAGTAACACCAGTAAACGTCAGCAGCAGCAGCAACAGCAGTAACAGCAGTAAAACGTCAGCAGCAGCAGCAACAGCAGTAACAGCACTAGCAGCAGTAACACCAGTAAAAGCAGCAGCAGCAGCAACAGCAGTAACAGCAGTAACGCAGCAACAGCAGTAACAGCACAGCAGTAGTAACAGCAGTAAAACATCAGCAGCAGCAACAGCAGTAACAACACAGCAGTAACAGCAGTAAAACAGTCAGCAGCAACAGCAGTAAAAGCAGCAGCAGCAACAGTAGTACAGCAGCAGCAGCAGTAACAGCAGCAAACGCAGCAGCAGCAGCAAGCAGCAGTAACAGCATAGCAGCAGTAACAGCAGTAAAACAGTCAGCAGCAGCAGCAACAGCAGTAACAGCACAGCAGCAGCAGTAACAGCAGCAGTAAAGCAGCAGCAGCAACAGCAGTAAAACATCAGCAGCAGCAAGCAGTAACAGCATAGCAGCAGTAACAGCAGTAAAAGCAGCAGCTGCAGCAGCAGCAGTAACAACAGCAGCAGCAGTAACATCAGTAAAACAGCACAGCAGCAGCAACAGCAGTCAGCAGCAGCAGCAGCAGTAAAACATCAGCAGCAGCAGCAGTCAGCAGCAGTAACAGCAGCAGTCAGCAGCAACAGCAGTAAACAGCCAGCAGCAGTAACAGCAGTAAACAGTCAGCAGCAGCAACAGCAGTAAGCAGCAGTAACATGTCAGCAGCAGCAACAGCAGTAACAGCACAGCAGCAGCAGCAGTAGCAGCAGCAGCAGCAACAGCAGCAGCAGTAACAGCAAGCAGCAGTAACAGCAACAGCAGCAGCAACAGCAGTAACAGCACTAGCAGCAGTACAGCAGCATCAGCAGCAGCAAGCAGCAGTAACAGCAGTAAAACGTCAGCAGCAGCAGTAATGCGGAGTGACAGAATCATGCACTTACTTTACATGTTCACTCACCATTGTCACATTCATCAGTAACTATTTATATAAACCAGAAACACTCTAGTCTTTTTATATAAAACTAGAAACTCGCCCATTCTCTGGTACCTGCAGCTTTTTTTATTTATAAAACCAGAAACTCCTATTTCTCATGCGCTAGAAACTAGCATTTCTCTGTGCTGTTTTATCTATAAAACTAGAAACTCGCCCATTTCTCATGCTGTTTTTTATTTATATAAAACTAGCATTTATCTGTATGGTTTTTTTATTTATATAAAACTAGAAACTCATCCATTTCTCTCTGTTTTTTATTTATATAAAACTAAACTCGCCCATTCTCTGTATGTTGTTTTTTATCTATATAGAAACTAGCCCATTCTCTGTGTTGTCTTTTTATTTATATAAAACTAGAAATTCGCCCATTTATCTATGCGTTGTTTTTTTTATATAAAACTAGAAACTCCATTTCTCTCGTCTTATTTATATAAAACTAGAAACTCGCCCATTTCAAAGCGGTCTTTTATCTATATAAAACTAGAAACGCCAATTGTCTTTTTATTTATATATCATTTCTATATTTATTTATATAAAACCAGCATCCATTTCTCTCGCTGTCTTTTTATTTATATATAATTCATCAGTAACTATTTATATAAACCAGATTCTCTGCGCTGTCTTTTTATTATATAAAACTAAAACTCGCCCATTTCTGTGTTGTCTTTTTATTTATATAAAACTAGAAACTCGTCCATTTCTCTGTTGTTTTTTTTATCTATATAAAACTAGAACTTCGCCCATTTCTCTGCTTGTCTTTTATTTATATAAACCAGAAACTCGGCCCATTTATGCTTTATTTATATAAAACTAGAAACTTCAAGCTGTCTTTTATTTATATAAAACTAGAAACTCGTCCATTTCTCTGTGCGTTGTCTTTTTATCTATATAAAACTAGAAACTCGTCCATTTCTCTGGGCGTTGTCTTTTTATTTATATAAAACCACTCGTTGTCTTTTTATTTATATAAAACCAGAAACTCATCTATTTCTCTGCACGTTGTCTTTTTATTTATATAAAACTAGAAACTCGTCCATTTCTCTGTGCGTTGTCTTTTTATCTATATAAACTAGAACTCGATCCATTTCTCTGTGCATTGTCTTTTTTTTTATATAAAACTAGAAACTCGGCCCATTTATATCAGCGTTGTTTTTTTTTTATATAAACTAGAAACCTCATCTTCTCTGTCGTTGTTTTTTATTTATATAAAAACTAGAAACTCTCGGCCTATTTCTCTGTAGTTGTTTTTTATATAAATAAAACTAGAAACTCATCCATTTCTCTGTGCTGTCTTTTATTTATATAAAACTAGAAACTCATCATTTCTCTGCATGTTGTTTTATTTATATAAAACTAGAAACTCGTCCATTTCTCTGTGCGTTGTTTTTTATATAAATAAAACTAGAAACTCGCCATTCTCTCGCGTTGTTTTTTATCTATATAAAACTAGAAACGCCCATTTCTCTGTCTCTGTATGTTGTCTTTTTATTTATATAAAATAGAAACTCGCCCATTTATCTGTGCGTTTTTTTTATTTATATAAAACTAGAAACTCATCCTATTTCTGTAAGTTGTCTTTTTATTTATATAAAACTAGAAACTCGTCCATTTCTCATGTAAGTTGTTTTATTTATATAAAACTAGAAACTGTCCATTTTCTCTCTGCAAGGCGTTGTTTTTATATAAATAAAACTAGAAACTCTCATCATTTCTCTGCACGTTGTTTTTATTATATAAATAAAACTAGAAAATTTCTCTCGCGTTTTTAATATAAAACTAGAATTTCGTTGTTTTTTATTAAATAAAACTAGAAATGCCCATTTCTCACAATAGCTTGTTTTTATTAAATAAACTAGAAACTTGTTTCTTTATTTTTTTATATAAAACTAGAAAACTCGCCCCATTCTTCTTATGGCATTGTGCCTTTTTTATATAAATAAAACTAGAAACTCATTTTTATATAAATAAAACTAAAACTTGTCCATTTCTCTGTATGTTGTTTTTTATTTTATAAACTAGAAATCAAAATTTCATTTCTTCAAGTGCTAGTTGTTTTTATTTATATAAAACTAGAACTCGCCCATTTCTTCAGGAAGTGCTGTTTTTATATAAATAAAACTAGAAACTTGTCCATTTCTCTGTGCGTTGTTTTTTTATTTATATAAAACTAGAAACTCGGCCCATTTCTCTGTATGCTTGTTTATTTATATAAAACTAGAAACCTCGGCCCATTTGTGCGTTGTTTTTTTATTTATATAAAACTAGAAACTCGTTCATTTCTCTGCTCGTTGTTTTTTTATATAAATAAAACTAGAAAACTCGCTCATTTCCTCTTCTGTGCCGTTTTCTTATATATAAATAAAACTAAAGAAACTCGTTTCCATTTCTCTCCAGCGCTGTTTTTTATATAAATAAAACTAGAAACTCATCCATTTCTCTGCACGTTGTTTTTTTATATAAATAAAACTAGAAACTCGTCCATTTCTCTGTGCGTTGAAGCTTCAGGTGTTTGAACTCCGTCCCGTGGGAACATGATTCCACTCCTTGTTTTGGCGTGTGCAGTGTTGTTTCGGGGAGAGCGGCTGTCGGCTTCGTTTACTGCTGATTTTTAGAAAAGTGCGACTGGAGCGGGATCTGGAGCTCACACGTGAACGTCTTAATGTTTAGTGACACGGCACAGAGCTGTGGAACATGTGTCATTGTTTGACCTTTGACCCCGTTTGTCCAGGCAGGAATGTAGCGTGTTCCTGGAGACGTGAGAAGGACGCAGAAATGCAGTCAGTTAAGAATTATTATTATTATTGTTATTATTATTTTCATTTAGAATCATAAAAAGCTTCATGTTGATTGTGTTTGAAACTCTCTCTGAAGGTTCTGGTGCACAGATGTTCACATGAGATTTTGGCTCAGTTTGGCTGAGATCTGGATTTGAATGTGTTTTTAAATGTGCAGTGACTTCCTCCATGTGTAATATTCAGTAAATGTGTTGTTGAAGGACCTCGTGCCACACGATCAGTGACACACGAGGATTCTGTCACTGATTTGTCTGCATGACTCAGTGCTGATGACAGATCGCTGCTTCAACTCCTGGCAAATCAAACTGGATTTGTTTGAGTTGATAAACGGCACACAGATGTACAGATGTACAGATGCACACAGATGCACAGATGCACAGATGCACACAGATGCACAGATGCACACAGATGCACAGATGCACAGATGCACAGATGTACACCAGATGCCTGATGCATGCACAGATGCACAGATGCACAGATGCACAGATGCACAGATGTACAGATGCACAGATGTACAGATGCACACAGATGCACAGATGCACACAGATGCACACAGATGCACAGATGCACATAGATGTACAGATGCACAATGCACAGATGTACAGATGCACAGATGCACAGATGCACAGATGCACAGAGATGCACAGATGACAGATGCACACATGCACACAGATGCACACAGCATGTGCACACAGATGTACAGATGCAGATGCACAGATGCAGATGCACACAGATGCACACAGATGATGTACAGATGATGCAGATGATGCACACAGATGCCAGATGTACAGATGCAAGATGCACAGATGCACACAGATGCACACAGATGCACAGATGCACAGATGCACACAGATGCACACAGATGCACAGATGCAGATGCATGCACACAGATGCACACAGATGTACACAGATGTGTGCAAGATGCAAAGATGCACAGATGCACACAGATGCACAGATGCAATGCACAGATGCACAGATGCTGATGCACACAGATGTACAGATGTACAGATGCACAGATGCACACAGATGCACACAGATATGCACAGATGTACAGATGCAGATGCATGCAGATGCACAGATGTACAGATGTACAGATGTACAGATGCACAGATGTACAGATGCACAGATGTACACAGATGACAGATGCACAGATGCACAGATGCAGATGCACAGATGCACTGCAATGCACAATGCACAGATGCACAGATGCACACAGATGCACAGATGTACAGATGCACAGATGGATGCAGATGCACAGATGCACAGATGCACACAGATGTACAGATGCACAGATGCACACAGATGCACAGATTCAGAGATGCAGGAGTGACTGTGTGGATAAAGACTAAATCGTCAAGTTTCCACTTTGTCCAGAGGCTTCAGTGTCAGTCCTGAAGTCAGAGGCCTGTGACGTGTGCTCAGGTTGAGCTCAGTGAGCTGCGCATGTTTTTAACTTGAATGATTGATAAATGGCTCATTTGGTTGCAGGTGAATCTGCTTATTTTTCACTGTATCTGGACATTTTACAAGCACTTCCTAACATTGAAGCTATTTCTGTCGCGCTCTTTGTTTAGTTGCTGCTCGTCTTCTTTTGTGAATGATGTCAGTGCTGCTGAGTTCAGAGCCAGAGGGTGAACGGACGCTCAGTCGTTTCATTGTTGCACATAATGACTTCCCTATTGAAAATGACCTCATTGACCTCAGAGACAGACAGTAAGACGGCCTGGTCCACAGCCTCAGGCATTTTACACACACACACACACACACACACACACACACCACCTCAAGCGCACACACACACATGCACACACATGCACACATGCACATACACTCACGCATCAGAATCAGAATCAGAATCAGAAGAGCTTTATTGCCAAGTATGATTTGCACATACAAGGAATTTGTTCTGGTGTCATAGGTGCATATCAAGCATACAAATTAAAAAAAAGTTAAGTGAAACAGTAAGAAGTTAAGTGAAACAGTAACGTATATATACACAGTATATAAATGTTTTTTGTTTGTTTGTTTTTTGTTTTTTTTTAAAGATGAAAAAGAGCACTACAGAAGAGCAGTAAGTGATTAACAGTGAAATAACAGTGAAATATTCACCAGGTGCAAAGTTCACAGTAATGACGTTAATATAACGCATAAAAAGGATGTAATGATAATGTGACATGTAGAGGCAGAGGAGGAGTCAGAGTGTCAGGGGGGGGGTCTCCGGGCCTTGTTGATAAGGCTAGTAGCAAACGGGAAAAAACTGTTCTTGTGGCGTGAGGTTCTGGTCCTGATGGACTGCAGCCTCCTGCCAGAGGGGAGTGACTCAAAGAGTTTCTGTCCAGGGTGGGAGGGATCAGCCATAATCTTTCCTGCACGCCTCAGGGTTCTGGAGGCGAACAGGTCCTGGAGAGATGGAAGATTGCAGCCGATCACCTTCTCTGCAGACCGAATGACACGCTGCAGTCTGCCCTTGTCCTTGGCCGTGGCAGCAGCGTACCAAATGGTGATGGAGGAGGTGAGGATGGACTCAATGATGGAGGAGTAGAAGTGCACCATCATTGTCTTTGGCAGGCTGAATTTCTTCAGCTGCCGCAGGAAGTACATCCTCTGCTGGGCTTTTTTGATGAGAGAGCTGATGTTCAGCTCCCACTTGAGGTCCTGGGTGATGATAGTTCCCAGGAAGCGAAAGGAATCCACAGTGTCAACTGTGGAGTCACAGAGGTTGATGGGTGCAGGTGAGGCTGAGTTCTTCCTGAAGTCCACGACCATCTCCACTGTCTTTAGAGCGTAGAGCACACACACGCATGCACACATGCACACACACTCACGCATGCACACACACACACACACACACACACATGCACACACACACACATGCACACAGAGATTCTGAGAGGTTGATGTGGGACTAACTCACAGAGAATACATGTTTCTCACATGCTCAAAGCTTTTGACCTCTGACCTCTGAAGGTGTTTGCTTTCAAACAATTTATTTGCTGAAAACTATCAGACGTGCCTGAGGGAGCGTTTGTGTGTATACAGCAGCACAGCAGGGGCGGGCGGAGACAAGATTGTTACCTGTTTGTGTTAAAGGAGTTGATTTTCTTTCACAGAATGTGTTTCATTTCTGTTTGTTCTCTTTGTTCTCAGGGTTTCTGAAGCCCCAGTGCTCGCTGGCTCCCTCTATGGAGCGAGGTCGCTCAGGTGAAGCATGTTCCTGCTTCAGCGGCGTTTGTCCTCTGCATCAGCGGCGCCTGTCGTCAGGTAACAGCCACTGTACGTACAAACTCTCTTACCTTCTTACTCAGCTGATGTGAATTCTGTTGATCTGCCAGTTCTTCAGCGCGGCATGAAAACAGAAATCATATGTGATGTGGATGAGGTCGAGAATAAACTGTTGACTGATGTCAGTGTAATCCAGATTATATTAGATGAAGAAGAAGAAGAAAGGCTTGTTTGACTGTCGTTTCTTCCTTAGATCAGAATGAGGCTTCTGCATATTTACGCTCTCTGTTAGTCCAGCTTAGATTAACTGTGAGATTTCAGTGATGCTACATTGAGCGTGTGTTGACATCAAACAGAAACACTGCTCACACAATCATCATAACGTGTACGTTCATGTGCTCTGGTGAAAATGAACCAGTGAGACCAAAATAATCAAAGAGAAATATAGAAATAAATTGTATAGATTTTTCATGGATGATTGTGTTGTGTGTATGTGTGTGTGTGTTGTATAGTTTCTTTGTTGTGAGTGTCATTCATGGAAGACTCTGACAGTATGAAGTTGGTCTGTTGTTGTGATGATTGTTGAACCAGATTTAAAAGAAGAAACCAGTTGTTTAATCATCTTATTTCTAAACTTCAAAGAGATTTTTTTCTCTCGTTATTTTTAAATATCAGTGACGTCATGTTTGAGTCCAAGAAAACTCATCAGATCAAATTAGCAACAATAAGGGTTTTTACACACACACACACACGCTCACACACACAC
>NW_025322535.1:0-23354 GCF_019176455.1 Solea senegalensis
GGCAGGTGACTTAATGAAGACACACGTGTGTACGGTATAAACTTTGATGTTGTTTGGATAAGAAATACAAGAGATAAAATAGGCAAATGTTGAACGGTACAGCACTAGTTCCATCCATGTGTAGATATTCACCCCCTCACTGTCTCGGAGTATTGAGGCAAGTATTAGATGAGAGGATGAGGAGATTCTGATGATGCACTGCAGACAGTTATGAGTGGGGAGGGGCTGAGACAGAGTAACTGGGTTGCAGTTGGCAGCGACAGAAATAAAAGCTGATGATTATGAGATTGATAAGAGATAATCATACAATTAGACATGGGAGCTAATGTGTGGTTTAACCTGCTGCTGGTTTCACATCTGTTTATATCAACCTACTGGACTTGGAAGTGTTTAGTGGGCTATTCAATATCCATGTGTGAGAGCTGGACAGTGACATCTGACTCTTGTGTTCCAGTTTTTTCTCCTGAACAGCAAACTTCAGCAGAAACAGAGACTGGTCATGACGGAAGTAAGTGATGCTTATTACTGCTTTAAACAATTCCCATTTCATTATTGTCAATGAATGTAGGCAGGGAATAAACATTAACAATTTCTGATTTAATTAAATATAAAAGACACACAGAGGGCAACGTATATATAAAGTATAAGCATGGAGTTTACGACACATTAATGCAAAATAAGAGTAACTTTGTCAACAGCAGTCCACAAATGAGAAATGAGTTTGAGGGACATTTGCGCGTAAACCAAGTTTTCTTACCGTCGATGTTGGCGAGACAAAGCGGGCAGAAGATCCACGAGAGGAGGAAGAGGAGGAGGAACACCAACTTCATGATGGTGGCGCGTGCTGTTGATCGAGTGCTACCCACTGAAGAAGATTGCTGTGTGTGAACCGAAATGGCAGGAAAAATGCGGAAAACAGGCTTCCTGCTGCCGGCGAACAGAGGGTAAGGAAACGACGCAGCATGTGGCCGGTGTGTGTGGACACTGATGAGGCTCCTGCCGGGGCGTCACTCACGGGGAGCGGCTGTCAGGCAGCGGGGCGGCTCTCTGGAAGAGGAGAGGGAGAGGGAGGGGACGGAGGAGGGGGAGGTATGAAGTTTAAGAACTGGTTTGAATTCTTAGAGCAAGTTTTATTCTTATCTCTGGAATGTTTAAATTGTAAGATTATTTTTTACTAATCTGACGACATGTCATCACTGGTGATCTGGAGCATGATTTTCTACAAATGTGATTTATTTGTGCAGTGGCGTGCACAGACATTTGGAGGGAAAAAATTAACAGGGCACCCACTGCACACAGGTGGGGCAGGCACCACTAGTATCCTAACTATCCACATTCTCACACACCTGTGTATATTATACAGGGACATCCATTACAGCACAGCATCATGTTCTATCACAAATTGGCATTTTCTATACAGCCCGGAATATCATTTCCTCTAAGGACACCTTTGGGACACAGTGATGTGGGGACAGTAGGGAACTTCATAACGGCACCCTTTTGGATTGGAACGGCATCCATAGGAAACACTGCATCACTTTTCTCCACTAAAGGAACTCCTTTAGAAACAATCCATCCATCCATCTTCTGTTGCTTTATCCTCCACATGAGGGTCGTGGGGGGTGCTGTGCCAATCCCAGTTGACATAGAGTGAAAGGTGGGGTACACCCTGGACAGATCACCAATCCATCACAGGGCCACAAAGAAACAAACAACCACCCACTCTTACACTCACACCTATGGTCAATATAGAGTATCCAATTTACCCAATCCCCATATTGCATGTTTTTGGACTGTGGGAGGAAGAACCTGGAGAAAACCCACACATACACGGGGAGAACATGCAAACTCCATGCAGAAAGGCCTTTGTTCCGACCAGGTCGCGAACCTGGGTCTTCTTGCTGCAAAGGCAAGAGTGCTAACACTACCCCTTTATGTGACGAATACAGTTTTGTTTTGTTTTAATGTGCAGCGATTTGTGGCCTTGTTGTAACACTAATAAAATGTTAAGATTGTTACTGGCAGATGCAGTGAAATCAGCTGTGTGTCTTTGTCACTGTCACAAAGTATCCTCTGTTCCAATATACTATACTGCACATTCACTTGTCATTTCCCCAACAATATTGCACAGAATATCTTACATCTGGACAGTGAGTTTAATTTAATTATTATTTACAATTAATTCATAACTTTGTCGCACTGTTCCGAGCGTCTAAAAAGAGCTGTGAAATCGCATCTCGCTGCACTGTACAATTGTGTGTGAGTTACGATGGCAATAAAGATCTATTCTCCAGGAAATTTCCTCCCTTGTCTGCCCATCTGTATTCCCCTGCTCATGATTGTATTCAAGTGTTAAAGAGCTTCAGATTTGTGGTGACATTATCATGTTTAAATGTCTGTACCTTGTAATGACAGCTTCATAAATCTCTGCTGAGAAGTACGTGTGCTGCAAAATATTCCCTGTTCTACCAACTGGCAACCGACTCAGCAAGTGAGACAAACGCTGTTGATAAGATATGGAGCAGTTTCACTGCTTATTTTGGAATGGAAAACACTTTGGGTAGCCATGATGTTTTTCCAGGTTTGTGTTTTGTATAATGATGTGTTTTTTATTGGAATAAAAACTTCCATAGTTACAACAGTATATAGACAACTGCACACACTTAAAAATAAGACTCCAGGCTTTTTACAAGGTTTTGGAGTCTACTGACCGGTTTACTCCAAATCAGATACAACAAAGCTGTTGCATAGTTTACTGCTATACATGTTTATTGAATACAGTGCATCAAACAACATTGATCAATCTACTATGTGGGCAACAGCATACAAATAAAATTCAGAGATGGTTTTGACATGATGACCATAAACTTGGATTATCAGACATCGTTATTAGTTACAGTGCTTGTGTTTTTATGTTTTCAGAATAAGAACAATAACAATAAAGAGACATGAAGAACGTGTGAACAAAGACACCAGCACATCCTCAAACACAAAAAAATACAGTATATTGCTGTGTTAACCAGGCATATACTACACATTTTCTTTCCTTTTTTTCTCCTCCACTTCCTTCTCTCTGAGGCATGCTCTGGCCCCAATACTTGGTGCAGAGCCGGCCTAAGGCATAAGCAAACTAAGCAGCTCCTTGGGGCCCCCAGATCACCAGGGGCCCCCATTTTAACATATCAAAGAAATCTAAATGTCTTTAGGTATATTCAGATAACAGAATAGTGTTTATCTTAAGTTATTTGGATTTATTTTGGAGTTGCAGGTTTGCTCATTAAATGCATATTTGCACATCTCTTTCAAGTTTTAAAACCCAAAATCATGAAACTGATTTAAAGTTATCAGTATAAAGTATCAGTATCATCACCCTCTGTGCTTCACTTTGAAAACAAGGACACTTTTGTGATTTTACTGCCCTCAGAGTAAAAAACAAAGAAAAAAGAGGGAAACTGGTTTGGTTTAAATAACACAACTATAATTCATGCAACTTATAGTGTTATATTTGTATTAATAATTGCCAAGCACTTTGAGGTGGTGGAAGTGGGCCCCAAATCAAATTCAGCCCCATCAAGACTTGGGCCAGCATTGGCTTGGTGCTCCCCTATCCCCCTACCCTCCTTCTCCTCCATGGTTTGAAGTGATGGGCTAATGGGAGGATGATTATCACAATGATATTATCCTGATTTTCTGCTCCACTTGAAGATGTGGGGCAGGCAGCTGCTGCCTCAGAGATCATCCCATGATCATTCGCAAACATAAATTGTCTCAGATTGGAAACCTGCTGGTCCTTTTCCCTCAATGACTGAGATCAGCTGGACAGTGGGTTTTTCTGTTTGTTTGTTTATTTTTTGTTTTTGTAGCTAGTGAGGGAGAGAGAAAAGGAAGAAAGTAAAGGAGGATGTGTTTTCCTTCTTCTTCTGTTTGGCAGTTTCTAAACTGTTGTTCATGATCTAAAAGCTGCATAATTTGAGTGCAAAAATATTTATCAAAGAGAAAAATCTCTCAATCTGCCAAGGCCTGTATTTTTTAATCTTACTCTGTTATTGTAAGGATTAAAAAAAAACATGATAAAGGAGGAGGAGGGGAATTCTAAGAAAAACTAACCTCACACAATCTTTGAAGGAGAATACTCACACTTTAGCCCAACAATGTTATCATACTTAGGGAAAACATGTAAGGTTAGAAATATCAATAGAAAACAAATTAATTAAATCAAAACCAGGCATGTGATCTGACACTAAATATCAATATTGCAAAGGTTGACTTATGTTGTACTATGATCATGTGATACCAAAAAACTGCAGTAGCAAAATACTGTATAGAAAAGATCAGAGAAAATTGGAAAGGAAAGGAAAGTGGTTGGAGGAGTTCCAGGGTCAAATCAGCCACTGATGTCAGTTTCTTACTCAGCACATACAAGCACGAAAAATATGTATTGACCTGTAACGTGATACATCATCTGATGTGGAAAGAAAAAAAGGGCACAGACTGGTGAAACTCAAGCTCTCAGGACGGTGTCACAATTCTGTCTCCTTCAGATAACGCCGGTCGTGTGTATGCGTGTTCCAGGTATTACTCATGTTGTGGGGACCTAAATCTGTTTACACAGTCACAATATGGGGACTTGTCTTCCTTACATGCACAAAAAACAAGTCCCCATAGCGTAATTTAAGGTTAGAGTAAGTCTCTATAGTCATGGGAACCAGTGTGCGTGTGTGTGCGTATTTATGCATATAAGCTGGAAATGTGTATGTTCTCCTAGAATCCAGAATCACAAATGTGTTACGTAACCTTCAGTAGCCTCTGGAGAAGATGGACAGTTAATGAGGCACCTTCTGTCACGCACACACATATGCAACATGTCACATGAACATGTAACCCGCTGCCAACACTAAGCTGCTGCTGTGGCGTCAGAAAAGTCTTGACTCCACTGAGCTCATTGTTGTATAAGCAAACGGAAAGCTGGATTACTCCAAGTTGTAATTTACAGTTCGTGCCGACAGGAAATGCAAAAACAGACAGCTGTTCCAACCCCAAAAAATAAATCAAACTGCTTTTCTTCATGTGACAGTAAGAGGTTAAAAATTCTAGAAAAGACCAAAGGTGAAGATAGAAGCCACGGACATCAAGACTCCTCACAGTGTACAGAGGGTTTCACACCATATCCAACATCATGAAGCAGTACACTAAGCAGGATGAGGGCGATCAAAGACTAGTGAGCCCACCTCAGACTGACAAACTGGTGATGAATAAGCAACCAGACATTATACTGGTCGACAAACTACAGAAGAAGTGACGAGTTCAAGAAAAAAACGAGGGCTGAGAGATAAGCTGAAAAAGATGTGGAGAGTAAGTAAGTGTAAGCAGTGGTAGTTCAATTGGTAATAGGTGCTGTGGGTGCTGTGACCCAAAGACTGAGAGTGAGGCTCCAGTTGATTCCAGGTACAACATCTAAGATCTCATTACAGAAGAAACAGCCTAAGAACAGCCACAATACTGTCTGGTAGAGGACAGAGGAAGAGGAAGGTAATCAAGGCAATCGCTCATTAATCGTTAGACTTTTCTTGAGACTTGCTGCCATAAAAGCAGTCCAGCACCAGACTTACTTACTATCCTCATCCATCCTTCATCAACGGCTTGTCCATCCCAGATGGTGATATAGTGCCTGTCACACCCTGGATGAGATGATGAAGATAATAGTGATGATTGTAATTGTTATTTACATTATTGATTTGTGAAATGCTCCTGGTCTCTATGTTCTTCTATTTCCTCGCTCTGTAAATGTGATGTTTTGTTTGTGATCTGCTGAACTTGTGCCTTTAATTATACCCCAGTGAGTTTTTTTTCTTTTAATAACAGTTTTTCTTGTTTTTGATTGATACTTGAGCGACACTGAATTCATTTCCTGATAAATGTACTCCACAATAGCGAGCATGTGTCCATTAATCACCATTAATCTGTTGTATATTTTTCTTTTTTTTAACACAGACACCAAAAGAAGATGCATCGCAGCAGAGAGATGCTCCTGAGGCTCAGTTTCCATCTAAAGGTTAACTTATAATTTTGGTGCCATTTGTTCTCAAAATACCTAAAAGAGCCTAAGACGATGTTTCTTCAGCCATCTAAAAATAATTATCAGAGTAAAAGCTGTTTGTGTGTGTGTGTGTGTTTTTAGTATTCTACTTTAGGAAACAGACTGGGCATGTGTGTGTGTGTGTGTGTGTGTGCGTGCGTTCAGAAGGCTCCCACTGGAATTAATTATTTAGAGGAGAGTCTCCTTTACTTATCCACAGTTGACTGGCTGCAGGCACATACTGTTCTGCTCCCGGTGACACAAGAGTCTACCCTCATTCACCATCCACGCTTGCTGCGTTATGCCCAATCTCACCCTATAATTCCACCACAGCCTTTCTCAGTGTGCTGTTTGGTTCCCTACGGATGCCCCACGATCACATCCTTGATTCTTGAAGTCCCTCAAACACTAAAATTAAAAGGACAGGGAGAAAGTAAGACATAGAAGACGACAAGAGCAAGGATGTGGAGAGATACATGCGAGATTGACACATGTGAAAAGATTTTAAAGAGTAAAAAAAACATGAACAAACTTGTCATTTCATTTTCACAGAACCAAAAAGGATAAAAATCAAATCCTGCAGACACATAAGCTGTGCTATGTTTTTCATTCTGTAGCCCTTCTGTCCAGGAGCTGGATGCTAAGAGTTGATGTCAACAGAAAGGAATGTGTAAAATATTCATCCATGTGGCTGCATGGCTTAATAATGTATTATCCCTCAATTTAGTACCAAAGGCTTTGCTGTACTCTGCTTTGCTCTGACTGCCACTGCGTGCTTCAAGTCCAATTACTCAAAAAAAAAAGATACAGTGCTTTCAAATACCCAGCACCATTACGAATTCAGATTAAAGTGGCTGCAGCTCCAGAGAAGCAGCAAACCAGTGCTTAATTCTCAACATACTTTAAAATCGACACCTCAGAAGACATCTACCTATGTTTGGGAGCAAAAGCTAAATTTACTCTTTCTAAAATGGTAACTATCTAAGTTGGAGGCACTTAATCCAATATGCAAACACTGTCCAAGAATAACCAGAGTGTCTGTGACAGCCAGGTGCTGATGTGACCCTGTTAGCCAGCAGACCGGGACTGATGGGATATTATGTGGAGCTGCTGTGCTGCCGCTGCTGCTGCTGCTGCTGCTGCTGCATCTCCATATTCATAGCTAGACTCCATCCATCCCATAATCCTCACGTAGCGAGACGCGTGCCGGGGAGGACACACAGACAACAATGTCACTGTATCTCTCTCTCTCGCCCTCTGTTTCTCGCTCTCAGTTCCTCAGGTGACTCGTGTTATCGTCTCCGTCCTTCCTGAAACAGACACACACACTTCACTTGCTCACAGAAAAATGTGCACACAAGTGGGGATTAAGTAAGAGCAATTGAGTCACTGGGAGCCACAGGGTGGGCTGATTCAAAGCCAGAGCCAGACTCAGTCTGACTTGAGGCTACATTTTGTTGCTTCACTACACTAAAGTTTGTGTTTGTGTGTGTGCAGACAAATACAGTATAAGCTAACAGGCACAGTCAGACTCACCCGTGACCTTTGACTTTGCTGTTTGTGCCTCTTTTGCCAACAAGTAAATATGTCTTCACTCCAAATTCACCTAAACTGATGGAAATATAATTGTTGACCAAAATTGACTAAGTGCGTCTGCAATCTACAAATTCAACATTGAATTAAAACTGCTGGCAGCCACACTGAAATGGCTTTGTTTTTTTTAATCAATGCCACATGATATTATATAAATTCAATTATAAAAGGTTGAATTAAGAACTCTTGCCTTTGCAGCAAGAAGACTTGGTTGGTACAAGGGCCTTTCTGCATGGAGTTTGCATGTTCTCCGTGTGTGTGTGGGTTTTCTCCGGGTTCTCCCGCCTTTCACCATGTTAGCTGCGATTGGCACCAGCGCCCCCTGCGACCCTCATGTGGAGGATAAACGAAGCAGATGATGAGTGAGTGAATACATATTTAAAATAATTAAAACCTCACCTAGAAAGTGGTTTAATTTGAATGCCCCTTTGTGTCAGAAGAAAAAAAGAATCCTTACATTTCTTCATATTCAAATTAATTATATTAAACTGACTTAAACCCAAAGGAGTGAGCACTTCTACCCACCTTTTACTCTTTTCACACCTCCTTCCCCATGTGCTCTACCTCATTAAGGCTGCCTTACATACGACAGAACAAAGACCACCTGCAGAAGCTGGTGCTCAGAGAATTATTACGTCTATTGAGACAGAGCAGTATTCATGGATCCTCACTCAGCTGGTCACAATTTCAGTTGACATTGGTAATTCTATTTAAGAAACACGCAGTTAAAAATAGCGACCATCAATTACATGATTCAAAAACATATTAATATGTGCAGATCACTAATATAGAAGACTAAGTTGGAGGGACTGTGGACACACTTGTCAAATATTGTTACATCACAGGAAACAGCAAGACTATCTGTCTGGCACTGACAGATCATTGTGCTTGTGTGTTTCACATTAAAATCAGAAGTGAAAGAACGAATCATGAAAAATAATACTTCCTTTTAGTAACTTTAACTGTTGAGTTCTCTGTAGCTTTCCACCTCAACACAATCTTAAAAACTATCTTGTCAAGTGTTGTGGAGAGAAGCTAGAATATGTTGGATCGATCTGTATTTATGTTTAATTTGACCTTATTATTGGATTATTATATAAGACATACAGGTAGGTAAGAGGAAACCCACACAGTTTGAGTCCAAGAGCATCTTTATTTCTAAAAACAAGTTTTACATTTAAAGTCCTTTTTTTTACATGTTTAATCTACAATGTGTATGTTATATGTAAGTAGACCTCCATAACTAACATATATATGTGACCATGAAAACAAGTTAATATATGTAAGTAGACCTCCATAACTAACATATATGTGTGACCATGAAAACAAGTTAATATATGTAAGTAGACCTCCATAACTAACATATATGTGACCATGAAAACAAGTTAATATATGTAAGTAGACCTCCATAACTAACATATATATGTGACCATGAAAACAAGTTAATATATGTAAGTAGACCTCCTTAACTAACAGATATGTGTGATACAAGCGTTCTATGTCGCCTTTAAAAGATGTGAATAGTGGCACATTTCCATACAAATTCCATAACTTGTGTCCAAGTTTAAAAAAAATATTTTTGACTCAAATGAATGTTTGATTACATTTTGAATGATGTCAGTTTTGGGCCAAGTTACTCTCACAGCTTCCTTTATTGTTTGGTGAAACAGAACTTCAGTTTAAGTCAATGATGTCTTTATGTCACTGTGAGAGACACTTTTCCAACAGGAAATTGATGTTTTGTAAACCACTCACTCTCCCACACCAAAGTCCAGTCAAACTTCCCTTTCTGAGCATCCTCTACTGTTGATGTGTCCACACAGACGTCGTGGAGCAGGAGCGTTTCCTGCTGCATCAGGAGACTCTGCCTCGTCAGCTGCTGGAGGAGAAACAGCAGAACCCGGACACCATGCCTCTGCTCAGCGCTTACAACCTCATACAGGTGAACGCACACACACACACACACAGGACTCTGCATTGACTTCCATTCATCTGACCAAATTTACCTTCACCAGAATGTTTCATTTCATCATTTTCTTGTAGTGTTCACATTACAGGTGTTTTGAGACGTGTGTGATCAGATTACAGATGTTTGGTGGCGTGTGAGTGATTGAGATCCGATTACAGATGTTTGGTGTGTGTGATCAGATTACAGGTGTTTGGTGGTGTGTGTGATCAGATTACAGGTGTTTGGTGGCGTGTGAGATCAGATTACAGATGTTTGGTGGTGTGTGTGGTGAGATTACTGGTGTTTGGTGGTGTGTGTGATCAGATTACAGGTGTATTGGTGGCGTGTGTGATCAGATTACAGGTGTTGGTGGTGTGTGTGATCAGATTACAGGTGTTTGGTAGGCGTGTGAGATCAGATTACAGATGTTTGGTGGCGTGTGTGGTGATTACAGGTGTTTGGTGGTGTGTGTGATCAGATTACAGGTGTATTGGTGGCGTGTGTGATCAGATTACTTCAGGTCCAGCTCACGTCTGTGTCTCTCCACAGTTGTACATCTGCGACGACAACAGGGGTGCTAACGAGTATGACTACAAAAAAGCTCTGGATCTGTTGGAGTACATTGACGAGGTCAGTGGTTTGTTTTGTTTTTGTTTGTTTTCCTAACTCCGCCTTCTTTGCCGGGTCTCGACGGCATGTTTTAAAGTTTACCTGTGTTTGTGTTGACACAGGAGGATGAAGTGGACATCGGCGCGCTGAAATGTGAAATCCTCTCCAAAGCTCTGAGGAGAGACGAGTAAGATTCTCACCCTGACGTGGTTTTTGTTTATTTGTTGGTCAGGAATATTTTTAATCCTAATTTGTGTCTGAGGATTAGGGCTGGGGTTAAAAAAAAACCCCACTGTTACACTGGTGTAGTAGTAGTATCAGTATCAATAGCAGTAGTAGTATCAATAGCAGTAGTAGTATCAGTAGCAGTAGTATCAGTAGTAGTAGTAGTAATAATAGCAGTAGTAGTAGTAGTAGTAGTAATAATAGCAGCAGTAGTAGTAGTAGTAATAATAGCAGCAGTAGTAGTAGCAGTAGTAATAGCAGTAGCAGTAATAATAGCAGCAGTAGTAGTAATAGCAATAGTAGTAATAGCAGTAGTAGTAGTAATAGTAGTAGTAGTAGTGGTAGTAATAGCAGTAGTAGTAGTAAATTTGGTGTTGATGTGGGCGGAGCCTTTCAGATACGTAGAAACTCTGGGCTCATCTGTCTGTTTGTGGTGGGAGGAGCTAAGGACCATACTGTAACTGGATAATAACATGAATTCAGTTTGACTGACTGTTCCCTCCTCAGCTGGTCGACGTCTGACGGCAGCGATGATCCTCTGGAAGCTGCCAAAGACAGCATCTTCATCAAGATCCTCCTCAAACTCATCCAGGAAGGTGAGAGGCGTTCAAGGACTCGTGTGAGCGTGAGAAATCACAGCTTCAGCCACAACACAACTGAATCACATCATTGTGTTTAAAAGTTTAGAATAATAATGATATCATCGACTTCTACTGGTAATTCCACTACTACTGCTAATGCTGCTGTTACTGCTGTTACTTCTACGTCTCTCATTTTTACGACTCAAATAAAAAATGTTCTGATCTTTGGACAATGATAAAAAGCTGATTGTTTCAGTCAGAATCATGTTCCTCACTGATGAAAGTCTGTGTTGTCCAGGTGTCTCTCTGCAGACGTACCTGCCTGACGTCAAAGATCTGCTGGACTCTGGCGACCTCTGCGCTTTGAAAACGAAACCTTATTTTGAGTTTGTCCTTCGAGCCAATTACGAACATTACCTTCAGGCCCAGATGTGACGAGCGACGAGTTTCACTTCAGCTTCACTTCAGAAGTTCCATTTTTTTCTAAATAAACCTGTCGATTGTTTCTGTAGTTTTTATTTTGTACAAAAACATACATTTTCATTCCTGGTAAACATTTTAAATTGACGGAGTTTTGAGGAGCAGAAAACTCAAAGACGATGGACGACCAAAACTGCTGAGATTAAAGTTCATGGTAACGGGAAAAAAAAGTTAGTCCTGCCGACGTATCATGGGTCCAAAAGCTTTTTTCTAGATCTAATCCTGAAAGATGCAAATTCATCCGTGTCGGTGTAAGTGGATATAAGGATGGATTGATTTTCTAGGGGTCGCTGTGGAGACCTGTGTGACCCTGAGTGCTGCCACTGACCGATGTGTCAACATTGGTCAGACTAAGGTTTTTGAACAAGTTACTAAAGTCTTGTTTTTAGTGACTCGCTCTGTCTCTCTTTGTGTTGCCACACTTGTTGTTCCTGATTTGTCCACTGGGTGCCACACTACTTTTATGATAAATTTGTCTGTCTGTGTTTCCGCACTTGTCAATATGACCAACAGAGGCCGACAGAGGCTTGTTGTGTGAACGGGGTCAAGTCTGCCACCTCTTGTTTCCTTGTTTCCTGTTGTTGTTTTTTTGGCAAACTGTTACGTTTGGCCACTAGGGGACGATCTCTTCAAATGTGAGTATTTACACATAGACCTCATCAAGGCAAGGCTATTATCAGTCACAGCAAGTTTGGTTCGGATCAGACCTTTTATGTTGGAGTTCTAATGTTTAAGAAAATAATATTTGGGGGGCACGAAACAGAACTTTGTCGCCCCCTTGTGCCTGCACCGTGTGACTTTCACTGAAGCCGTTGATAGCTTTTAATCCTTATGATGTTTGGAGTGACCTGACAAAATTTGAAGTTGACAGAAGGAAAGCTGTCGGCGCTGTCATGTGTGCATCGTCGCCAAAACCGGCACACAATGGCCGTTTGATTCAAAATGGCTGCCTTCCCGCCTTCATCTACAGATACACGTTTGCGATTTACGCTCAACAAAAAAAACTACACCCGCCACTGCTCACGCCGCTCTTTATATATAGTTATTATTAGATTACTTGAGCTTTATTTTGAAAGCGCTGACCGGAAGCTGTTTTCGGGTGTCCGGTGCGAGCTCCGCTGCTTGACGCTGGGTATTTGTCAGTGACAGAAGCCGAGCGATGCTCGTCGTGTGACCGCGGTCCTGCTGCGACTGTTTTGGACCTGAATCCGGACCGGACCCCCCCATGGAACCAGGTCTCAGTGAGTACGCACGAGTGTGACTGTAAAACCCTGCCGGCCCAGAACCGTTAATACTGCACACATTTAAACGGTTCCGTGAACACCAGCAGCACCGGAGCCTGTTTTTACTCCGTTTCTGTCCAATTAAAACCCTTGAATGTACATATTTAATCCGGAACGGACACAAACCGTCTTCATCTAGTTTAATTATACGGAATGAGATTATTTAGGGACTTCAAATTGAACACGTATACGGAGATAGATCAATAAATGAGATATTATATTTAGCTGCTAAAACGATGACACGCGTTGTCGCGTGTTTGTCCCGCATCACATTTGGTCCGGGTCATAGAAATGAATCATTAATGAAGTGAGTTTGGATTAAAATTAACGCGTGTGTGTGTGTGTGTGTGTGGGCGGTCTGTAGTAAAACCTCACTGCAACTGGTGGGCGGGGCCTACAGGTAGACCACACCCAGTTTCTATTTCCATATTGTACCCTTTTCTATCCGGTCTTGTTGACCTTTGACCCTTTTGTTGGTCTATTCAATTAAATTCAACGTTATTTATCAAAGCGCCAGTTTACAACCAACATGATTGAGTAAGTGAATGTGTGTGTGTGTCAGGGCTTCAGGTGTTATTTTCACACTGAACATTTTGTATGAATGAATTTAATGATTTCTTTGTTTTCATGAAGCATGTATTTTTATTATCATTATTAATAGAATAAAACCACTCAAACGGAGGAATCTCATGAGCTCCTGTTTTCCTCAGTGATCACAACAAACAACAACAACAACGACAACAAGAAGTGGAACCATGGTGACCAAGAAAATCCGGACCGAGTACATGAAGAAGTTCAAAGATCCGAGGTGGGAGACGTTTTCCAAATGTTACGAGGACTCCCTGAAGTACCGCCTGACCCGCCGGGTCATGGAACACTCCCACAATCCCTGGTTCTGGGAAGGCTGGGAGAGCCGCTCCGACTCCAGCGGCTGGTCCACGCCCAGGCTGACCCGGAACAGAGTGTCCCCTCTGTCCCTCCCGCCGCCGTCCTGCGAGGTGAAGCAGAGGTTGTGTGAGCTGGTGAGCGGTCCTGGAGCAGGACACGCCCCCGCCATGGTGGAGCAGGACGCTGCACCAGGTGAGGAAATGTGTGAAATGAACCTTTATTGACCCACACACACGTGTCCTAATGTATGATATATAATAATATCGTCACTAATCTGAACCTTTGCCATAATTAAAGATAAAGAAAGTGTGGATTTTAAACAAATATAAAAACTAAATAAACTAACACTCCAAGAAAATTATAAATATTTCAATAAAATCAAAATTTTATTTTTTCACAGATTGATTTATTTTCCTGAGGAATAATAAGAAACAATTATTATAATAATAATAATAATAATATATAATATAATATATTATATAATATATAATAATATAATATTAAAAAATAACCTTTTTAATGTTTTATGTAGAAGACCAAAACTGTCATGATTAAAAATAAATGAAGGAATGAATAAAAACAATAATAAGGAAAGAAATGTGTGAATTTAAATATGTTTGTTAACTTCAGAAAAAGAGACATACTCTTTTTCTGATTTATTTGAAGTTAACAAACATATTAAATAAATAAATAAATATATATATATAAAATAATATAATACATTATAAAAATTAATAAACAAATGCATTTTTCGTTTTTCAAAACAAAGAGTGGTTTTTACTTTTGAATGATTGTATTTATTGATTAAAATCCTTGTTTGTAGAGACTGTGTCGAGTGAAGCGAGCGCAGCTTCAGCCACAGAGGACACGCCCTCTTCTGACACAGAGGACACGCCCTCTTCTGACACAGAGCCGGCCAATCCCGCGCCCAAGCCACGCTACCGTCGCCGCCGTGTGCCATGCGCTGAGCCGGGAGGTTCGGACGGTTTCCATGACGACACACAACCGGCCGTCGCCCGGAAACCTCCCAGAGCCAAGAGTCAACCTGCGATCGGCAGCAAAGAAAAGGAGAGCCGGAGACCGACAGGAAGACTGGACTGGACTGAGAGACAGAAGGACGTCAGGAGGACAAACAACCAGCAGGTGAGGGACAAAGACACACACAGACTGACGTTTTGTTTTTCATAAAAAATCGAATTCTAATTGAAATGAGTTCAAAAGCATGATCATAATTTTGTTTGTAAATTCATAAACTTAATAAAAACATTTAATTAATAATTATTTAATAAACATTTTGCCTGTAAAGCTTACATTTTCAAATTTTGAAGATAGGTTTTTTTTCTTTTTCAAATCCTTGAGTTAAACTCGTGAATCTTGGATGTTTATTGGATCTTTATTGACAAAGCACTTTTCAGACAAACGTATATGATGCAACATTCTGAATTTTTGACACAATAAAAGCACAACATTTGCTCCACATTTTCTTTCTTATCGTTTTTTAAACAGAATCAATCACTTTTCCTTGTTCTTTGATTTTCTTTTTCCATTTTTCAACGCTTGAAACGTGGACAATCGTCAGAGCTGCTCGTCACATGACACCAAGAAACCCTGCAACATGAATAAATAAATACACAGAGGTGTCGTGTTGTCTCTCTGTCTCTCTCTCTCTCTCTCTCTGTGTGTGTGTCAGAGCGTCGTGGTGGCCGACGCTGGCGTCGAGCCTCGTGTTGAGTCCGACAGGAGGCGGGGCCATGGTGGGCGGGGCCCCGGTGAACGTCGTCGCGCGCGGTCAGCTGACCTGGAGAAGGTGCGCCGTTCACAGCTGACGGCGGCGGTGGACGAGCGCTGGACGACCGAGTACATGCGCTGCTTCTCTGCTCGACTCAGGTAGAGAAGAGACTCCGCCCCCAAAACTTCAAATAACCCTAATAATCATCATGTGACCTCTCAGACGACTACATTACCCAGCAGCCTCATAGTGTGCTTTTAATGTTTAATAAAGTGTGTGTGTGAGCGTGAGTGTGAGTGTCAATGTTTCACAACGTTAGCTTGTTACAGTTACCATGACGACAGAATGAACTCTTTATGAACTTTTATACACAAATACAAACATAACTGTTATAAAGTTGTTCACTTATTTTGATTTTGTTTAATAAGATTTTCACGTTTGTGACGATTGTGAAATTTAATACTCGTAAAAAATATAGAAAAGAGAAAAGATTTATCTCATGAAATTAGAATGGGAGGTATTTTCAGAGTTAAAGCTGTATTTTCACTGTGCTACTTTTATAATATTAATATCATAAAATGAGATTAATGATCGATATTTGTGGAGTGGCGACCAAACATGGCATTATTTCATTTTCAGGAAAAACAATTTATCTGCGAAAAAAAGAAAATATTAAAGTAAAGACACAAACTTTTTTTTATTTTTAAATTTAAGATGTTTTGATTCTCAATTTTCTAGATTATTTTGTAATTATGGCAGTGTTGGTTCTCCGTACTTTACGTCAAATGTAAGGCAAAGATTCAAAAAAAATTCTTTTTTTTAAAGAAATTTACAAAATCCACGACAAACTCACTTCAATCGTTCAAGTTAAAAATAATAATAATTTATGCTCAAATTAACGTAAAACACAACAAAAAAAGCTTTGCTAACGGTGTTAAAGCCTCATCACGCAGAAGCTAATGCTAACATGATGACATGGTGCTTTTCTGTTCACTATAGTCAGTCAGTCAGTCATCATCTAACCGCTTTATCCTCCACCAGAGGGTCGCGGGGGGTGCTGTACCAATCTCAGCTACATCGGGCGATAGGCGGGGTACACCCTGGACAGTTCGCCAGTCCATCGCAGGGCCACACACAACCAGAGACAAACAACCATTCACTCTCACACTCACTCCTACGGTCAATTTAGAGTGTCCAATTCACCTAATCCCCACATTGCATGTTTTTGGACTGTGGGAGGAAGCCGGAGAACCCGGAGAGAACCCACGCACACACGGGGAGAACATGCAAACTCCATGCAGAAAGGCCCTTGTTCCAACCGGGGCTCGAACCCGGGTCTTCTCGCTGCAAGGCGTTTTAATATAAAACTGAAAATGTGTTTAAAGTTTTATGAGTAATTTTTTTAAATAACGCTAGCGTCGCTAAATCGTGTCGTAAGAGATGGACAAAAAATACCGTCGTTAGCGTTGTAAAAACATGCAGAAAGATGCTTAATTTAATTAATTATTACAAAACAAATGTTTGTATAAAAAATCAATTGTCGAATTTTCTTACAGAAAAATTGTTTGTATTTATATCAAAATAAAATAGAAATATATAGAAATTGTTCGATTGGTTTTGTTTTTTAAATTGAGTTTTTTCCAGAAAATAAATTAAATAAGAAACACGATATTTGTGTTTGTTGAGTCATGCTAACAAAAACAAGAATTATTATTTTATTTATAAATTAAGCTGCTGGTTGTTATTTTTCTTATTAGATTATCATAAAAAATCTGAGTAAAATGGTTCTAAAATTCACAGAAAACCTGATAAGGTTTAGTCGTTTAAATAAAACCTTTTTTTTTTTACAGTGTAGATTGTACGCATATTATTTAGTGAAAGCTAACAAAATACCCGACATAAGTGGAAATTTCAGACAAATTTCTTCATTTGTGACGATGAAAATCAATTTCTCATATTTTCAACTTAAAAAAAAGACAAATATTTGACACAAAATAAACGTTTTTAAATAAACTTGCAAATAAACGCTAATTTTATCATTTTAAGTCGTATTTTGCAAACATGACTGCAAAATTTAGACCAAACGGGGTAAAAAAATTGGTCAAAATTACATTTACATTACATTACATTTAAATCAATTTTTTACGTTGAAATTCCTCCTCGTATTTTCGGAAATTGTGTTTAGTTTCAATTAAAAAACACAAATGAGTTCCCACGAAACTGTCTGCGAAAAAGGGTCAAAACTTTGTGTGTTAATTGTCGTAGTGAACAATCTTTTTCTTTTTCGCATTGACGTCGCTATAGATTGTAAAAAAAACGTGCGCTAATAAACGCGAGTTTACATCAAATAAAAAAACACCAGCTAAACCTCTTTAAACCGAATGAGCAAAACTGTTTATTTATTGTTTCTATTTTAATTTATTTTAAATCACATTTATTTATTTGAACGTTTTCCTTCTTTTCCACGATTGTGAACCAAAATTGGAACAAAATCCCTGGGTTAGCATTTATTAGCATTTATTAGCTTTGCTTGTTGCATGCAATTTATGGTCTGTATCTACGGAGAGCCACAAAAGGGTCATAATTAAAGTAAGTAAATAAATAAATGAATAAATGTAATAATAATAACAATAATAATAATAAAGAAAGAAATTTGTAAATTATTTATGTATTTATTAATATGTTAAATTATTAATTTCTAATTATGGCAGTGTCGGCTCTCCGCATGTCACAGGTGATGTACGGAGGGAAAACAAGGTCATTTTAAATTCATTCTCACATTTTCTTATTTTCACTTATTTTCACACTTATTTTCACACTTATTTTCTATAATTACGATTAAATAAATACAGCAAATATTTTCTGTTTATGCAGAAGTCATCATATAAATAAATATGAACGTAAAATATGTCTTAGTTCACTTTGTAAAAAAAAGAAAAAAAGAGATCAAATTCAAACAAAAAAGGCACAAAATATGGACCAAAGTAAGAAATATGACCTTTGAACTTTATTCTCTCTGCTACTTTAACTGAAGTTTGCTTTGGAGTTGAACTTTTGAAATGTGTGTAACTTTAATTTGTTGTTTGATTTATATTTTTGACAGATTAACACTTTATTTAAATAAAATAAAAAAAAGTTAACCTTCATAAAATGTTACATTTTGTCACTGAAAAATTAAAGTTAACGTAAGAATCAGCTGCTGAAACTTTTTCAGTAAAAAATCACCTCAATATTAAAAGGATATTTACGCATTAATGGAAGATTTTTGTGTGTTTTTATTGATCACTGTAAATAAAGAAAAATGTATCCCACATCTGAATAATGAATGTGTTTGTTACATATTTCTATATTTTCATTCACTTTGCTGTGTGTAAATGAGACTTGAATAAAAATCGTATTACAAAGTTTATTTTCACTCTCTGGTGTTTTATTTGATTCATATCAGATTATTCGAATTTTAAATGAACAAACTTTTAAACACAAGTTGACTTTGATTTTTTATCATTTAAACGTGTAATTAAATACAAATAAATAAGGTTTTTCTTAAACAAGGTCAAAACAGATTTTAGTCAGTTTACGTTTCTACGATGTCTACATCACATGATCGCGTCTTTACGTCACGTGATTGTGTCTGTACATCACGTGATCGTACATCAAAGTGACCACATGAGGCAGCAGAGGACCAGCAGCTAAAATCACTGATTTTCTTTAGTGCTTTACAAAAAGTCTGTGAAATAAAGACGTGATCATGTAACGTAGAGATCATAGACTGTGTGAACCATCAACCATTTCAGGGGTCAGGGGTAAAGGTCGTCTCACACACACACACACACACACACACACACAGCATCAAGTCTGGGCTGAAGCATTAACCCTTTAATCCAAGCAGAGAAGCTGTTGAGTGTGGGCGGAGTCAGATCAACAGAGATTATATATCTGTTAAATGAATAGGTGTCCAGTTCAGTCTGGATTATTAATCCATGAGTTATCAGTTTTATTTTCTAGTTATCTAATTCTACTTTTGTCATTTTTCAGCTTCTTAAATGTGAATATTTTCTAGTTGAAACACACACACACACACACACAGACGCACACACACACACACAGACAGACGAAAGGTTTTAATGTGAAAGGGAAAAGTCGACGAAAGCGGAAGTCGTGCGGTTTATCGTCGTTAGCTTGTTGACGGCAGTTACGTTGCGTTGTGTTTGTACGCACGCACGCACGCAGAGTAACGCAGTGAACGCAGCTGTAGAGACGCAGATAAAAGCAGCGCGAGCTCCGTGTATCGCGGTTCAGACCAGTCACTAACCCGGGTTAAACCGGTTTTAACAGCGGGTTAAACCACGGACGGACATGAGTCCAGGACAGAGCGGAAACAGCGGGGACCGGGAAAACGGCGCGAGCCTGTGAACGGGACTCTCTCTCTCTCTCTCTCCTCCATTTTGGTTCAGTGATGGAGAACATCCGGACTCCAAAGGTACCGACACACACACACACACGGCTCGGCTCTTTGTGTAACATGACACTGTTCCCCTCTCCTTGTCCCTGTCCCTCTACTCATCATGTCCATCTTTATGTCCACCTCCACCCTCATCTCTATCTCGTAACTGATGGACACCCAGTATTTTGTGTCCTCTCTTGTCAGCATGTGACTGTTTTTTCTCCAGAAGAAGACAAAGTGTGTTTGTGTCTTTTCAGGTGGACAAAGTGCGTCTTCTGGACAGGTCGTCAGGTCAGCGAAAAATCAGCGTGGGGACTCTTTATCTCTCTGCCACTCACACCATCTTTGTGGACAACAACCCTGAGACACGCAAGGAGACGTGGGTAAGTAGGACACCTGTCCATCACCTGTCCACCAAATGTCCATCAACTGTCATCATCTGTACATCATCTGTTATCATCTGTTTATCATCTGTCCATCATCTGTCCATCATCAGATTTAACTCATTCCCGGGTCAAAAACAGGTTTAAACCCTGTGTTTTTATGGTATAGTAAGGTTGCAGAGAGCGCCCCCTGTGGAGTACATAGATATGACATGTGCTGTGTGTCCGTGTGTCCTCACTGCTCAGTTTGTCCCTCACATGCAGCTGCAACAAATAATCCATCAATAGGTTTTAAAACCGAGTTCTTTTAATTTTTCAGCTTCTTCAAAGTGAACGTTAGCTTTTATAAAAACAAACTTCTTTCCTGTGACAAAAAAACTTCTTCCTGAATATTTAAGATCACAAGACTGATTACACAAGTGTGTGTGTGTGTGTGTGTGTGTGTGTGTGTGTGTTTTTATGGAACTGATTCATTTTTTTATGAATCAGCTGATTTATGTTCACTGTCATTCAGACGTGAAACGAGACACTAAGTGAGTGTGCATGTGTGTCCGCGTGCATGTGTGCGTGCGTTTGCGTGTGTGTGCATACACACACGCATACACATACACATTTGTAAGTGTGTATGTGTCTTCTCTTTAGGACATTTTTTTTCTGACCTTGTCAGGACCATAGTCGTCATGGAGACCAAAACCTGGTCGTAATGAGGCAGAATCTCATTTCTGAGGAACTGGTTATGGTTGGTGTAAGTGATTAAGAAGAGTGTGTGTGTGTGTGTGTGTGTGTGTGTCCAGGTGTTGCACAGCATGGTGTCCAGTGTGGAGAGACTCCCCCCCTCACCTGCAGGAAGTCAGCTGATCCTGCGCTGTAAGGACTTCCAGGTCTTCCAGATCCTTGTCCCTCAGGAGAGGGACTGTGTGGACGTCCACGCCTCACTGGTCAGGTTGTCACGTCCAGGTGTGCGTGTGTGTCTGTCTGTCTGCCAGTGTGGGGGTTTTCTCCAGGTTCCTCCCACAGTCCAAAAACATGCATTTATGTGTGTCCCTGTGATGGACTGTTCAACTGTCCATGGTGTGACCCCGTCTATCAGGGTGTGACCCCATCTATCAGGGTGTGACACCATCTATCAGGGTGTGACCCCATCTATCAGGGTGTGACCCCGCCTGAGATTGGCACAGCGCCCGCTGGTGGAGGATAAAACTGTAGATGAGTTCATTTATGAAAACTCTCAGATCAGGGGCCTCAAACTCAAATGAGCTGGTGGCCTCTGAGGTCAAGTGTTGTTTATATAAATGTATAAAAACATCGTCATAACGTGATTCTACGTGGAGGGGCTGCATGTGGCCCACGGGCCGCAGGTTTGACACCTTTGCCTCACAGAGATCTTTTAGTGTGTCCAGCAAAGAGGCTGCGCCGCACACACAGAGCGCCCTCTGCTGGACAGCTCGTATTCTCACCTCAAACTGTCCAATGGGCTTCTAGTGGGCGGAGCAACAGTCCGAAATGTAAACACAGTTTTACGGCACGCAGATTCCCAGGTTCCCACAGTCATGATGGTCTTGGAAACGTTGTTTTCCAGGCCTGGAAATGGTTTGATATATTTCTATCACGATAAGATCTTGAAGCCCTTACAAAATCTCTCCTTGTCTCCTCTCCTTGTCTCTCAGAGAAGTACAGTGAACTCTACTGTTTGTCCTTCAATCCTAACGTAAACAAAGAGCAGAGGGCGGAGTCGTGGGCGTTCATCGACCTTGTGGCCGACTACAAGAGGATGGGTGTTCCTAACAACCTGTGGGTCGCCACGGCAGCCAACAGTGAATACAGAGTGAGTCTGAGTGTGACCACAGTCTCATTCAATCATCAACAGTCACACAGTCATTGTTGTCATTGTTGTCGCCGTCAGGTGTGCGACACGTATCCGTCACAGCTGTTTGTTCCAAAGTCGGCCACGCCCACCGTCATTGTGGGCAGCTCCAGGTTCAGGAGCCGAGGACGATTTCCTGCTCTGTCCTACTTTCACCAGGACACGCTGGTCAGCGCGCACACACACACACACACACGCATCACACTCACACACACACACACACACACACACACACACACACACAGCTTCTGTTTTATAAAGTATTGTTTATGACAGAAAACGTGTCCTCTCTGTTCGCTCAGCTACTTTGTGGTTGCGCTCTGAAACCACAGTGATTTCATTCATTCATATTTGGCCATCAGTCCGTTGTTGTCTCCCCCTGCAGGCAGCAGTGTGTCGCTGCAGTCAGCCTCTGTCTGGCTTCAGTGGACGCAGCCAGGAAGACGAGATGATGCTGCAGGCTGTGATGAAGTCCAATCCTGGAAGTGACTTCATCTATGTGGTGGACACCAGGCCCAAGGTGAGAGACGCGCACACACACACACACACACACACACACACACACAGGGGAAGACCAGTGAATGAATTCATGTTGTCATTCAAACGTTCTCTTTGGTTGACATTAACGCTCACTAACTGCAGTAAACAGCACCATCTAGTGGTTAAAGTGTAACAGAATACAAAGACAGACTATAAACGTGTGTGTGTGTGTGCGCAGCTGAATGCCATGGCGAATCGAGCAGCAGGTAAAGGTTACGAGAACGAGGATCACTACACCAACATCAAGCTGCATTTCATCGGTATTGAGAACATTCACGTGATGAGGAGCAGTCAACAGAAGTTCATCGAGGGTGAGACTCATGTCGTCTTTTCATTCCTTCACAATAAAAGCTCAACATTCTCACGTTACTGACATGAAATCACGACAATTCAGACAAATAAAAATCTGAAACTAACCATTATTTTCAGTAATCGTTTGGTTCAGAAAATTTGTAAAAATATTGATGTTTTTGTCCACAAAATCAAGAAGATTCAGTTTTCTTTGTCTTTATAATATATATTTTTATATAATATATAATATATAAAAATCACAGGAACTTGATTTAGTTCATAAAAAAACGTTTGAACTGATGACCGTTAATTCAGTCTCCTGGTGGATGTTTACGACAGGTCATTATTTGGCAGTCAGTCTCCTGGTGGATGTTTAGGATAGCTCATTATTTGGCAGTCAGTCTCCTGGTGGATGTTTAG
>NW_025322536.1:0-15865 GCF_019176455.1 Solea senegalensis
TAACCAATCAATCAATCAATCGATCAGTAGTATAGCCCCGTATTCATCAGCACACAACGGACTGCAGTCTGCCCGACTCGGTCCCGTGGCGTCATATGCAGACGTTATGGGAGCTCTATAGAAGTCAACCTGACTACCCCAAGCGTTGAAAATTGACGCTAAAGGGGTACCCAGTACGTTAAGAACTGACGTGAGGGGACACTGCCCGATCGTCACGCATGGGACGACTTGGGAGTGAGACCGTGTTGGTCCTGAAGACAGAGACGTCCATCCCCAATTACACAGTGCGACCACCTGGAGAGCTTCTTGATCCAGGAGAGAGCCTTGACCTGTCTGCTGCAAACAGAGAACCACTCTCATACACAAGTCCAACGCTGATGTGTCTGCCATGGTTGTCAACCTCCTCTGCAAGGGCTCTGCAAAGCTCTTGGTGTAGAAGAACAAGCTGAAGCTATTATACACCTCATCCATGTCCAAAGGCCACAAAGCTACAGCATAGCTACTGTCAGAGTGGGAACAATGATGCATGTGTGCTGCAGGTAAAGGGTTTTCTAGTCTTCTAGTCTAGATGACCACTCAAACCCCATCACACACACTTTCATACAGCACATCTATGTGCAGCACATTTTTCTATCTGCCAGCACAGACGGCAGAAGCAGGAATCGAACCCCCAACCCTTACGTTGAAAGACGACTGGCTCTACTACTGAGCTACAACACCTCTGGACCTGTGGTCCGATACAAACCACTAGAATGAAGAAGTGTTCTAGAACAGCAAAGTGTCTAAAAGAGCCTCAGTGACAGCAGGTGGTCACATGTCAGCCAAAGAGAATCAGAACAGCCAAAGTCACTGAGATGGAAAACACGACGAGACACGACAGGTTGAGACAGCACAGGCTGCAGTTAGCTGTGGAGACCACCTGCTGATCTAAGTCACTGAGGAAATGCTTTATGAAGAGTCTGCAGTGTCTGCCTGTGACCACAGTGACATTGGATGTTATCCCTACAGATGCAAACCAGGGTCAAGGATGATATCCCTGTTCAGGAGGCTCATTCTTCTGTACAGGAAATAAAAAAGTACACACAGGAGTTGTTGATGAGAGGATGGATCGTAAAGTCTCAGTCCCCGTACGCCGCACCTGTGTGAGAGAAAAAAAGGACCCTAGTCATTACGTCTTTGTATCAACGACCAACAAACCCCCTCTCCCTCGCATGCAGGACTGGCTTCACTCACTTCTCTCTTAGATCAGGGCAAAGCCTACCATCAAGGCTTCACTGCTCAGGGTTCCAGGCGCCCCGTGGGTCTGTATGAATGGATCAGAACGCCCTGTGACACACTGAGGGATGACCTGCAGGCATATTGCAAGTATTCTGTTTATTGACTTTGCACAGAAGATTTATTTTGGCCGCACATGTCGTCGCTTCATAAAAACTGTGAAGAATATTGAAGCTGCACTGGTTTATGGAAAATGTTCATTGGTAATGTGCTTTATGCTGTTTAATGGTACAATGTTATTGTGTTTCTAACCAGAGGCTTTTGCACTGAAAATGTTTGAATGTGATGAGTGTAATCATTACAGACTTTACTGTAAATGTAGTAAACATTATGTTTTTTTTTAAGTGACCCATTAAAAATGCAAACACATAATAAGTTGAAAATAGAAAGAAATTGGACAGTGCAGTGTGGTTTTTATTATTATTTATTTAACCTTTATTTCTCACTGAGACACAGGCTCTCATTTCCAAGAGACAACTGTCAGACAATCACAGAACAACACAGTTACAGACAGACAGCACAACAATAAAGGAAATGTCCAAAATGTCACGTGAACAAACACATTCAAACACCGTCTCCAGTGACTCTAAAATCTAAATGTTAAATGTGTCCTCTGGGTACAGGAAATCAAAACTGTACCAGTGCAGAATGGTATGACATTATGAGAATGAACACACTTCACTAAGAACATGGTTCTTATTTCCTAGGTTTAACTTCTTGGGGAGCAGGGTTGCTTAAATATTTGTGGCCCACGTTGCTGAGATAGGAGTAGAGAGATCTGGTCCTCACGAAGAACCCAGGACCCTCCTGGTTTGAAGAATGGACACAAAGACCTCATCAATGACTCTGATGACTGGGAAGAGTCTCTGAAGGTCCGTCAATCTGACCTCTGACCTCCAATAACATGATCATACATGGAAGGAAACACCTTTCTAGTAAGATTTGACCTCCTTGACATTTGGTAGCGTGGTTCAGTACATTCAGAACATGTTTAAATCCAGGCTTTTCCACCTAAGGTCACTTTTCTGATGCTACAAACACGTCTATAGCACTAGTTACCGCTTTAGTGCAAGTTGAATTTAGAGCAAGTTTTGCTCCAAATGAGGACAGAAGAGTTATCTGTGTTAACAGAGTTGTTTTCAGAGTTATGTCTACGACCTCATGATGCATGTGGAGACGTCCTGTGCTTTGCTACTCACACATAACATGGTTTACACACCATGACAAGAACATTGTTGACAACATTCACAGGGGAACACAAAATATTTCCATACCAGTGATTTCAGAGAATTCTATTGCATTTATGACATATATTATCTCAAGGCACTGTACACAGACAACATCATGGAGCACTACAGACTACAGACCCAGCCAGGGACCAGTTCATCCGAGCCATAACCCCCAGGAGGCTGCGCATTCAGACCCATCTCGCCCATCCCCGCTCCTTACAAGAGGCTTTGGAGCTGGCTCTGGAGAGGGGGACTGTGGAGGGCGGGACCAAAGCGGCCCTGGAGAAAGTGATCCTACGGTGAGAACCGCTGCATGCGCTGACATGACGGAAGTGATCCGGAGTGCCACACGCCCTCCCCAACGCCCCCTGCTCTGCTGGGGATGCGGACACCCTGCCCGTATTGGATCACAGCCCCATTCTCCCTGCACCTATTATCCCACAGACAGTGACTGACCCCTTCCCACCACACACACCTTTGACTACACAGGGGCATAGCCCCACCCTCCCATTCTGCTCTTATCAATGAGGCCGAATGAAATAAATCAGGTTGTTCAACTCCAGGAAAGTCTCAGAGACATTAAGTCCTGGATGACCTGTAACTTTCTACTTTTAAACTTTTATACTCGGCCCTAAACACCTCAGAGAAAAACTTTCTGATCACATTGTCACTTTAGATGACATCACCATGGCTTCCAGTTGTGTCCACTGTGAGGAACCTTGGAGTTACTTTTGACCAGGAAATGTCATTTGATTCACACATAAATCTCATTTCAGTGTAACCTGGTTAAGAATCCTTACTAAAAAAAATAATGAATAATTAATGAATTATAAAAGTTCATATTTGGTTAAAATGTTATTAAAAGTGTATTAAAAATGTAAAAGGAGTAGTTCATAAAGGTTAAATAGGTTGATAAAAGAGTATGGTGTAATAAATGACATAAATGTTCATGTTTAAATATTTCATTTTATTTTGAAGAAACTCATGGGGAGAGAGGAAGTTCTGATTGAGAAGAAGCGTGATCCTGGTCACTGATTTGATTAAGGTGTGATTGACAGGTTCAGACCGGAGGTGAGAGAGTGAAGAGTGTGTGGTTTTTTGAGGTAAACTTGACAGCGAGAGCGAGCAACGACGACGTGTTTGTTTACCCGTTGCCACGGTGAATCATAGTATCAGAGCTCCATTGATGATGGCTTTTTTCATTCCCAATGCACACGCTGAGTAAAGAATGAACTGAACTAATGCTGATCAGCTGTTGTGAAACCAAAAAATGGTCAATCTAGAGTTAAGGTTTTAACTCAGAGTTTGTTGAACCTGCTTTCTGAAACAGGCCCTGGTCTCAACTCTGGATTGTCACGGTGTTGGGTTTCTAATAGACTTCCCTAAAATTCTAGATAAGAGAGCTGCTCCAGCTGCACGGGAGCTGCTGAGGGAGCTAATGCCAGGGGAGTGGCTAACTGACTTAGCTTCTATGGTGCGAAGCTGAGTTTCTACCTCACTAAGCCTCACCTCCAGTATCTTTATCACTAAAGGAGGCAGAGGAGTAACTCAACATGTGGCACACAACACAGGAGAGAGCAGGAGAAGGAGAAGCCATCGCTGCTAAGCTAACTTGTCACGCTAGCAAAGAAAAACCACAGTACGTGAATCGTGAGAGTGAAAGTTAGAGTTTAAGTAGCGGGTGAAAGTATTAAAGGCGACATAGAATGCTTGTATCACACATATATGTTAGTTATGGATGTCTACTTACATATATTAACTTGTTTTCATGATTAAAAACCTCCTAATCGCTGCAAACGAGCCGATCAAAATATCTCCTCACTGACGCTCTCGTCAGCCGCGCTGTTTCAGACCAAACAGTTGCTGTGATTGGCCAGCCAACGAGAGCTTTCCTACTGTCCTGTGATTGGCCAGGTACCTGGAAGTGACGTAATAGATAGGCCAGCTCTCAGATACACAGCTCCCCCTCTGGCACGGTGGATGCTCTGCATCTCAGCAGCTACAACGAGACTAGTTCTTCTTCTTCTGCGGTTGAATGTACACAACCGGATGTGCCCGGACTAGTGCCCGCACCGGGAGGCGCTACGGTGGTGAGGATTTCTGATGACGACATCAAATTAAGGAAGTGTCGATCCGCTTCGCAGAGCCCAGGAAAACAATACAACACTATTTTCTCAGCAGTGGCTGAACTGTTTGTTCTGAAACTTTAGGGTTTCATAAACGAGGTCATGACGCAGATACACACACAAACGCAGCGTTAATTGGAGCTTCCGGTCTATGTCACCTTTAACCAATTTACAAAACGAGTGCTTGTTCAGTTCATCGATCGTAACAGGAGATCAATCACAGAGAGAGCAGGAGACACAGCGTAACACCGGTGGAAGAGTATGGTGTTATATTTGGGCCACATTCATGAAGGAACAATGTGAGACTTTGAGCACAGAAAAATGTATTTTGCAAGCTTAATACATGTATTTGCATGTTTGCAAATATTCATTTTAACAGTTTAATCAATTTTACTCATATGTCCTCTCACATCTCAAATCTCAACCTTCTGTGCACGCTCATCTTTACCCGAGTGCTCGCTCATCTTTACCCGAGCACTCGCTCATCTTGGCACAGCGTTACAAATGTGCCACAAAATCAACCAATGAGAGACTTTATAAATTTAGACTGGCTGTATTTGTCTCCAATCACAACGCTTCCATAACAAGATATTCATGAGTGACACTGGCACATTTATAGATTGTTGAAAAAGTGACCAGAATGATTTCAGCACAGTGACAGTGACACTGAACAGCTCCTCTGCCGTGGATCATGGTTCTGATCACTTCCCCTTTGACCTCCCTCTCTAAAGTGCAGATACAGTCATCATAGAGTAAACTTACTGAGGAAAAATGACCATCATGCAACTGTGCCCTTTTATCAAAAACAGCAGCACAAAGTTAGACCTTCCTTTCAACTCAAAGGTTGTGGGTTTGTGGGTTAAGGGCAAGACCCTTCACCTTGTGTTGCTCCTGACAGTTTATTATAGTTATTATATCTGGAAAGTATTTAACACTAATTAGCTAACAAATATTACAGATACAGAAATATGGCGTTCCTTCCCCATAATAATACAGTTCATTTCATGCCAAAAACACACCAACATTAATAAACAGGAACCAGGTGGAAAAAACATGTAATTCCCATTTTAGTAGGAAAGCTCTTCTTTATTACGTTGCTTTTCAGAAGATCAAAGACTTATTGCTCTAATCATTTCCAGCAGACTGTACACTGAGAGGTGTAATGCTGCCCTCCACTGTTCAAAGTTCTGAAGTTTGCAATCACTGTTCTAAGTTCTCAGTCTCATCTTCTTGTCCTTCTTTGTTGCATTCAAAACACCTTAAAGAAAATTGCCTTAATGGCAAGATGACAATGCTTCTCAATATTAAATAATGATTATAGTGAAAAACCTGAGCGCCCCAGGTCAGCCTGTTGTCCTTTGAATATACTACATGAAAAAAGCGTTTTAATTGTCCCGGGAAGTCCAAACTGGCAGAGACCATCTGCATGTCAAAGTAACATCCATCATGTTTATTATGTGCCAGCATCAAAGCTCCTCTTCAAAGAGTTCTCTAGTGTTCCATGTCACCTGGAAGGAGTTCTTACATTACCTCTATAACCTCTAGTGCTCCACATCAGTTGGAACTCACACGGTTGCATTACTGCTCTCTCTTCTAGTCTTACTTAAAAAAGAACGAATTTCACAACCATGTCACTGGAAAGAATCATATCTTTCTTGATCGGTGACTGTTGTGGAGCACTCAGTCCTCTGTACAAGCGATTGGTAGACAACATCTTTCCAGCAAACCAAAAGAATGGGCTAGTAAAAGCCAACATGGAGAAGCTGACATTCTATGCCTTGTTGGTTCCAGAAGAGCTTCATACAGGTATGTGTGCATAGCAATGGAAGCGCTGGACCAGCTGCTGATGGCCTGTCGCTCTCAGAGCATCAACCTGTTTGTGGAGAGTTTCCTGAAGATGGTGCGTGAGGTGCTAGAGTCGGACAAACCTAGCCTACAGATCCTAGGAACCAATTCGTTTGTGAAGTTTGCCAACATACAAGAGGACAACCCCTCCTACCACCGCTGTTACCATTTTTCTGTGTCACGTTTCAGTGACATGTGACACTCTAGCGACGAGGACCCCGATATCTGCTTCAAGATTCGCATGGCAGGTATCAAGGTGAGGATGACGGTGAATGACGACCTACAGGCCAATATCTGGGACCCTGAGCTCATGGACAAGATTGTCCCCTCTCTACTTCTCAACCTGCAGAGTGGAGAATGCACACAGAACCACTCCCCTTCGCTGCTGTGGATGTCAGAGAAAGAAAAGAGTGGCTTGGTGGAGTTGACAGAGTGCTGCTTTAGGGAGCTTCTGAGACGAGCTGCCTATGGCAAAACACTTATTAGTCTCATGGATTGGCATGACAACAGCTCCAAGCTCCTCAGCATGAGCAGCATCCTGGACATATCTGTGCTCAAGATCAAAGTGGTCAAGTGTTCCAGACAAGATAAGTTATTCATGAAAGGTCACGGCCAGCAGCTTTACCAACACATCTACTTGGCGTGCAAGGAATAGAGCAATGGTAGGCAGCATTACGAGAACCTTTTTGCTTTGTTTGCCATTTTGAGTGTGGAGCTGGCAAATCCAGAGGTGGTTCTGGACCTCGTTCGCCTGACAGTTGCACTGACAGTTGCATTGAAACAATTATTCTGTCAAATATTTAAAAAGCATTTTTTAAAACTCATCAGTAGACAACATAGATACATTGAACTGATGCAAATGAAAAGGAAACACATGTTGACTGGTCAGGGTTAAACTGTTAGATATGTAATTATACATAATGTAATAAAGGTTATGGATATTATTAACATTGTAGATGAATACTCTTGGATTAAAGACACATTATGTTAAATGTTGAAACAGCTCGTCACAGGTTCAGGACGTTAGGACTGAAAAATCACACCATCATCGTTGGAGTTCTGTCACAGATCTGTTGAAGCAGCATCTCACACACACACACACACACACACACACACACACACACACACACACACACACATTCATCACGTTCACCTGTTGAGAGAAGACGACAGAGAGTCAGAGTCAGTGATGCAGCTCAGATGTGGAATAATAACATCACATGTTACAACAGCTCACATTCACTCATTCACCAAACACTGGTTGTTTGAAGTTGTGTGAAAACAAATCAACAGAAGTATTTGGACTATTATGAAGTATTCAAATACATTCACAGTATTTTCATATGGAGTTTTGCAGCTTTAACAGCTTCAACTCTTCTTGGAAGACTTTGCTCAACACTTTGAAGTGTTTCTGTGACAATTAGTGTCCATTCATTGTGTCGAGCATTGATGAGGTCACACACTGATGCTGGACCACAAGGTCTGGCTCTTAATCTCTGTTCCAGTTCATCCCAAAGGTGCTGGATGGGGGTAAAGGTCAGGGCTCATGTCTTTATAGTGGTTGCTTTGTCCACTGGGACACAGTCATGTTGGAGTAGAAATGTCTGCGTCTGCTGAACTTCAGATTGTCCTTCACTGAGAGAAGAGGCCGAGAGTACAAAGCCCCATTGAAACACGTCAATTCAAATACTTTTGTCCATAAAGTGCATCTATAGTGCTGCAGGAACTACTCCTCACCAGCAGGGGTTGCTGTTTCTTTATGTTCATCTCTGTTGACATGGAAGTCAAGGTCACATGTTCAGCTGTGGCCTTAAATGCGTACTCTGTGTACTTTGATGGAAAGTATTTGTTAGTAGATATATTTCAGGGACATTTGGTTTTTTGATTGAATTGTTGTTGCCACTGTTTCATGTTGCCTCACACACACACACACACACACACACATGGTGACGATACTCAAGTCACTCATTTGCATATTTCTTCAGGAAAAAGTTGTGTTTATATTCTGTTCATGCAGAATTTGTCTATAAACCTTAAACCAGAGACAACTTTGATTTTGACTCATGTTACAGAGTCTTGGAGGCGGAGCTTTAACCTAAGGTCCAACAGAAAGGGGCGGGCTTTGTCACTCCAGTGTTCATGTTTACAGCAGAGTCACTATCATGTCTGTGTCTGCAGCCTCTTCATGTTATTTGATATAATGTGAATGTAAATGACTTTCTCGTGGTTTTATGTGGTTTACACTTGAAGGTGTTTGTGGAAGACTTTTAAAAAAAGGTCAATGAAGTCTACTTTCTGGGAAATTGTCCTCATTTTTGACAGAAAAAGTGAAGAGTGTGTTTAAAACACAAAGGTCAAATTCACTCTCTCTGTACTTACGTACTTACACTAACTCTTAGTTTGTTTCATGTCTTTTTCATTTGTTTCCATGTCTTGTCACTAGTTCTCCTGTCAATCAACTCATTTCCCTCACCTGCTTTTCCATTGGCTCATTAGTCCCTCAGTGATTATATAGCAGCCCATTTTCAGATGGTCTTGTGTTGGTTTTTTGCTCCAGCATTTCTAGTTAGTCTTCTTGTTCTGATGTGTTTGCCTGTTTGTGACTGATTTCCTGCTTTTGGACTTAGTAATCTGCGTTTTCCTGCCTCGTTGTCGTGCTTTTGGGGTCTCCCTTGCCAAGGTGTCAATTCTTAAAGTCAGAGAAGACTCACTTTCATTTCTTTGCTTGTGATAAAGATCATTTCTTGATATTTTGCTCATTTCTTCATGCTTTTGTCAGAGTTTGAAGGAAAATGACGTTCCAGTCTGAAAGTGGCTACTTTGACGTTTTCTAACCAAACAAGATGTGCTGCTGTTTTTACAGTGTATGATACAGTGGATCTATAATCTGTGATGAAGTCAAACTACAAACAGCTGATGGACGCTCATCATGTGAGGCGCTCAGCTCTAGTCTGTGAGTAGCAGCAGCTCGTGGCGCGTCTGTTGTCTCTCTGTGTCTTTGTGTCCAATCATGAAGTCTGTCACTATTGTGCTGTCACAGCTTCACTGAGGAAACACTGATGTTTGTCTGACTGTGATTAGAACAACACTCTACTCACTCCAGAGTCTCCAGTCTGTAGTCTGGACTCTTCTGAAGATCACGCAGAGGCTTCACTGCTGAATCCTGCAGCTGGTTCTGTCTCAGGTTCAGGTCTCTCAGGTGGGAGGGGTTGGACTTCAGAGCTGAGACCAGAGAAGAACAGCTGATCTCTGTCAAACTGCAGTAACTCAACCTGAATAAAGAATAAAAGATGAGACTTTAGAACAATGTGTGTGTGTGTGACTGTGTATGTGCGTGTGTGTGACTGTGAGACTGTGTGTGTGTCTGTGTGTGTCTGCGTGTGTGTGACTGACTTTGTGTGTGTGTGTGTGTTCATTTTATTCATCAGTGAATAAAAAGAGTTTAATGTAAATGAAATGAAAGTTTAAAAAAACAACAGCAGCTTCAGTCAGTGAACTCACCACAGAGTCTCCAGTCTACAATGTGGACTCTCCAGTCCAGAACACAGCAGCTTCACTCCTGAATCCTGCAGCTTGTTCCACCTCAGGTCCAGGTCTCTCAGGTGTGAGGGGTTGGACTTCAGAGCTGAGGCCAGAGAAGAACAGCTGATCTCTGTCAAACTGCAGCCCTTCAACCTGAATAAAGAATCAAACATGAGACTTTAGAGCAATGTGTGTGAGTGTGTGTGTGTGACTGTGTGTGTGTGTGTGTCTGTGACTGTGTGAGTGTGTGTGTGTGTGTGAGAGAGACTGTGTGTGTGTGTGTGTGTGTGTGTTTAAGGAGTTTATTTTATTCATCAGTGAATAAAATGAGTTTAATGTAAATGAAATGAAAGTTTAAAAAAACAACAGCAGCTTCAGTCAGTGAACTCACCCCAGAGTCTCCAGTCTACAATGTGGACTCTCCAGTCCAGAACACAGAAGCTTCACTCCTGAATCCTGCAGCTGGTTCTCACTCAGGTCCAGTTTTCTCAGGTGTGAGGGGTTGGACTTCAGAGCTGAGACCAGAGAAGAACAGCTGATCTCTGTCAAACTGCAGTACCACAACCTGAATAAAGAATAAAAGTGTTTTGTTCAGCAGGTGAATTTTAATGTGTGAGTCAAATATCAGCTGTGAGGATGAAAATGTATCTGAACATTTTCTACAGTGTATTTAGAAAGCATGAGTCATGTGACTGCGAGACACACGAGTGTGTGAAGGTTCAGTCCAAGTGAACGTGAAGAATAAAGACGTTTGACGCAAAGAAACAGCAGCAAAATGACAAAGAAGTCACAGGTGAATTTCAACACAGCCTCACTTTTCACATCAAGTTCAACTCAATGAAATGAATCAATGATAAGAAGCAGAAACAGGTGGAGTCTGTGTGCAGGCTGTACACTGAGAGGTTCAATACTGCCCTCTACACTTCAAAGTCCTGAATCACACTTCTTCTCAACATCTTTACAATTCTATATTTTACACTTGATTTGATTCTTTGATTCATCTGTGTTTAGTAAACCAGCTTAAAGGTGCATTACCACCACCTTTATTGCTGCAAAGAATTCTGGGACACGGCCGTCCGCCAAACATACACCAGATGACGAGTCATGGGACAGTTGGGACACGCCCACGTCACGGTGCTGTGACACATGTTGACAACATCTGGACCATGAGTCCACACTTGGAGGATCCAGCCTTATGAACTGAGACACAGCTGATTTGAAGATGAGAGGAAGCTCCTGTTTGTTTGTAAACAGTCACAGCTGTGACATCATCAACAACACTCATTCTCATTGGCTACATGTGAACGTGTCAGAGGAGAAAGTGAAAAACATCAAGTTCAGTCAGAAAAGGTCAAAGCTGCGACTGACGTGAAAACTACAGCGACTGAAACACACAGAAAACAAAAAACACGTCAGCTGTGAAAAGATCCTGATTCTACATCTGAGGGAAGAAAAAGTGGAAACATGGAACAACCATCACTGATTCAACTCATGTGACAACATGAATGACTTTCAGTTGTGGATGAAACATCTGACATTTACAACAGTAACAGAGAGTCAGTGAACTCACCCCAGAGTCTTCAGTCTACAATGTGGACTCTCCAGTCCAGAACACAGCAGCTTCACTCCTGAATCCTGCAGATGGTTCCCACTCAGGTCCAGGTCTCTCAGGTGTGAGGGGTTGGACTTCAGAGCTGAGACCAGAGAAGAACAGCTGATCTCTGTCAAACTGCAGCCCCTCAACCTGAATAAAGAATAAAAGATGAGACTTTAGACAAAGTTGCTGCTTGAAACCAGTAGTATTGTTATTATTATTAATATGATACTATAATTAAAGTTGATATCAGTCTAATGTTTATGTCTCATTAATAGAACATCAATAACATTGTAGTTGTATAAAAATGTCATAAGTCCTGTTTAAACTTAGAAGCTGACACAACTGTTATATTTCTGCTCCCGGTCTCTCTCTTCTGTCTCTACCTCACCTCCCTCTTTCACTTTCTCTCCCCCTCCTTTCCTCTGTCCTCCATTTTGTCCTTTCACCACAACCGGTCGAGGCAGATGCTGCACATGTTTGAGTCTGGTTCTGTCACAGATTTTCTCTCCACTGCCCCCTAGTGTTTGTTCATTGTGTGAACTGTTGGTTTCTCTTGTCTTTCTGTCTTATCATGAACAGAGACTTGAGAGAATGTTGTGATTTGGTGTTTTCATTCAGTTCAAAACAAGAATCACAACCAGCTGACAAATCTTCACATTCATCCTTTAAAACATCTCCAGAAACAAACTGAGAAGAATGAGAAGAACTGACTTCTGTGTGTATTTGATAAACCAAACCATGAATCATCACTGACTGATGATGTTATTGATCATGTCTGAACTCACCGAGCCTTCCTGCAGTTCCTCACAGCTGGAATCAGTCTCTGTTTCCCCTGGACTGATGTGTTGTACTGGCTCAGGTCCAACTCATCCAGAACCTCCTCAGACATCTGCAGCATGTAGGCCAGAGCTGAGCAGTGGATCTCAGAGAGTTCCTGTCTTCTGTTCTCTGACTTCATGAACTCTTGGATCTCCTGATGCACTGATTGCTCGTTCATCTCTGTCAGACAGTGGAAGATGTTGATGCTTCTGTCAGGTGAGATGTTCCTTGTGTTCATCTTCTTCAGGTTCTTGATCACCCTCTGGATGATTTCTGGACTGTTCTGAGTCTGACCCAGCAGACCTCCTAAGAGTCTGTGGTTGGACTCCAGACAGAGTCCATGAAGGAAGCGAACAAACAGGTCCAGGTGACCATTTTCACTTTGAAGGGATTTCTCCATGGCTGATTTCAGGAACACATCCAGAGGAGTGTAACCACCATCATCATCATCATCAACTTTTTTTCTGAAGAAGTCCTGCAGCAACATTTTCAGTGACTTTTTCGTACTGTCTTTTTTTCTAAAGAAGTCCTGCAGTACCTCTGTCTTCCTGTCTTTATCTTCTTGTCTGAAGAAGTACTGCAGTACCTCTGTTTTCCTGCTGGTGAAACAGTGGAACATGTAGACTGCAGCCAGAAACTCCTGAACACTCAGATGAACAAAGCAGTAGACTGATTTCTGGAAGATCACGCTCTCTCTTCTAAAGATCTCTGTACAAACTCCTGAGTACACCGAAGCCTCTGTCACACTTAGACCACACCGCTCCAGGTCTTCTTGGTAAAACATGATGTCTCCTTTCTGCAGATGTTCAAAGGCCAGCCTCCCCAGCTTCAGAAGAAAGTCCTTGTCGGCCTCCATCAGCTCCCGTGGACTCGTCTCATGTCCTTTATCGTACTTGTTCTTCTTCCTCTCTGTCTGAACCAGCAGGAAGTGTGAGTACAGGTCTGTCAGGGTCTTGGGCAGCTCTCCTCTCTGCTCTGTGGTCAGCATGTGCTCCAGAACTGTAGCACTGATCCAGCAGAAGACTGGGACTTGACACATGATGTGGAGGCTCCTGGACGTCTTGATGTGTGAGATGATTTTGCTGGACAGATCATCAGTTCTGGATCTCTTCCTGAAGTACTCGTCCTTCTGGTCGTCAGTGAAGCCTCGTACTTCTGTTACCCTGGCAACACATTTAGGAGGGATCTGATTGGCCGCCGCAGGTCGAGAAGTTATCCAGACAAGAGCTGAGGGAAGCAGATTCCCCTGGATGAGGTTGGTCAGCAGCACGTTGACTGATGACCTGTGTGTGACGTCAGAAACCAGCGTGCTGCTGCTGAAGTCCAGTGAGAGTCTGCTTTCATCCAGGCCGTCAAAGATGAACAAAGGTTTACAGACAGCGAGCTCCTCTGCTCTGACCTTCTCTAATGTTGGATAGAAAACATGGAGCAGCGTGAGAAGACTGTGCTGCTGATCTCTGATCAGGTTCAGCTCCCTGAACGAGAGCACAATCAGCAGATTCACATCCTGGTTTTCCAAACCCTCGGCCCAGTCCAGAGTGAACTTCTGCACCGAGAAGGGTTTTCCAACACCAGCGACGCCGTTGGTCAGGACAACTCTGATGCTCCCCTGCTGGTCAGGTAAGGCTTTAAAGATGTCGCAGCACTTGATGGGAGTGTCCTGGACCGTCTTCTTCTTGGAGGGCGTCTCCAGCTGCATCACCTCATGTTGAGTATTGACCTCTTCACTCTGTCCCTCTGTGATGTAGAGCTCAGTGAAGATCCTGTTCAGGAGGGTTCTACTTCCTGTTCCTTCAGTTCCTTCAGTCACATGTTCAAATCTGCTCCTCAGACTGATCTTATGTTCATCTAGAACCTTCTGCAGACCAACATCTGCTGAAAGACAAGAGACAAAGAATGTGAGCAGCTGAGGATTATTTTCATCAGTGTCATGTTTTTCTGTGACGTTGTTGTTTTATGTTGTTTGTTGTCAAATGAAAAACTACATTTTCACTGTAATGACTTGAATAACTTTATTCTGAAAGACTAAATCATTCTAGAAGAACTGTGATGATTGTGAAGGAAAGAGTATCATCAAGAGAACAATCATGAGAGAAAAGCAGCAAAATGAGGGGAAACCTTAATTTCTTCAACCTGCAGGGGGCAGCAGAGAGTTAAACTCCATCATGGAGTTAACATGAGTCACATTTTTAACTTTTGAACAGTTTTCTCCTGTTTTTCCATTTCTAAAGTCTGCTAGTGCTGATGGGAGCTGCTCTCCTTATGAGTCTTACTCACGGATGCTCTGTGGTCCACGTCCTGTCCTGGGTCTTTTCCCACACTGGGGACAGCAGGAGTCTCCTGGTGGACCAGACTGGTCCCAGTATGAGGAGATGCAGTGTCTGCAGAACTGGTGACCGCAGCTGGTGGAGACTGGATCCTTCAGGACGTCCTGACACAGAGGACAGCGGGACGTCTGCTCGTCCACAGAAACAGCAAACTGGTCTCTGTGAAGACATTTCTTTATCACTGACATGTCGGGGACAGGCGGACATGTCTCTGTGGAGACATTTCTTTATCGCTAACACATCAGGGACAGGTGGACATGTGTCTGTGGAGACATTTCTTTATCACTGACACGTCAGGGACAGGTGGACATGTCTCTGTGAAGACATCCTTACAGCTTTGTCTCACAGTGGTTCTGATGGACTGTTGTAAAGGTCTAACCCTGAGGCTCATCCTCACACTCTCTCTGACTCGTCAATGGTTTGACTCATTGATCCGTTTCATCAGATTCTGAATCAGTTCAGTTCAGTCTGTTGCTCACACACACATTTAGTTCTTCTTCCTTCACAAAAGTCCAGTCAAATTCAATTTGAACCACAAATAAAAGAAATGAGCTGTTGATGTGAAGCTGCTTTCAGAGCTGCTCTGAAGTTTGGACGTTTCCCTCCAACAGATGGAGGTTATTTCTTATCTTAATTCAAGAGCATATCATATTGATTTGAGAGCATTATTTATTGAGTCTCTTACTTTGTCTCTGAGGCTCCAGGTTCATGACTGAAGTTTATAATTTTTCCCATAGACTGGTCACTCTTCACAGACAGACCGCTGGGTCCTGGAGACTCTGCTCTCTGTCTCTGGTTCTGACCTCTGCAAACACAAACATCACATGATCACTGATGATGGGCTTTGTTTAGACACTTTGATCACAAAGCAGCCTCAGTGTCAGTGTGACCTCCAGAGTCTGGAGTGAAGGGAATGATTTCAGGTTTACAGCCTGTGGTCGCTGATCTTTGTGTAAAGACTGATCCTCTACAGCAGCGGTCCTCAACCCCCGGGCCGCGGACCGGTTTAATGTCAGACAATATTTTCAGGACCGGCCCATAATACAAAAATAAATAAATAAAAAACTAAATAAAATGATACGACCGGCATGAAAACTGGTCTTTGGTGAATATAATAATAAACGT
>NW_025322536.1:15875-48993 GCF_019176455.1 Solea senegalensis
AGACATCCTTACAGCTTTGTCTCACAGTGGTTCTGATGGACTGTTGTAAAGGTCTAACCCTGAGGCTCATCCTCACACTCTCTCTGACTCGTCAATGGTTTGACTCATTGATCCGTTTCATCAGATTCTGAATCAGTTCAGTTCAGTCTGTTGCTCACACACACATTTAGTTCTTCTTCCTTCACAAAAGTCCAGTCAAATTCAATTTGAATTTGTGTATGTATATATATATATATATATATATATATATACATAAATACTACTTCTGTCTTCTGCCATTATTACTATTATTTCGAAATATTATATAAGCCCACAGCAACATAAATTCATCAGGGACGTTTGGAAACTTAACGTTAGGCCTGTTCAGGTGTTATTTTACAGGTGTCTTTCCTGCTTGTATGTCAGTTAAAATGCTTTTAGTTGTCCGTCCCCTTTGTAATAAGGTGGTTGTAAGCCTTTGGTTTTATGTGTCACAGTTTATGTTTGTTAAAGTTTACATCAGTGTTAAAGTGCAGTTAAAGTGTATTACTGTTACTATTTCATACCTTAGCTTTCCCATATCATTCATAGGCTATATATACATATATATTCATTTCACTGCACTTTACTGGTTTTTGCACTCTGGTTAGACTGACATTTTCATTATTAGTCTATATTAGTCTCATGTATAGCACACCAAGCATCTGTTTTTTTATTCAAATGTAACATGCAGTCGTCACATATACTTCTCTTCTCTCTTCAGATGCACTTTTAAAATATTTCAGTACCACCCCCAGTGACACAGCATCAGGTGCTGCTGTCCCGTCTACCTCTGCACAGCCTAGTGACACAGCATCAGGACTAAAGGCTGCACCTATAGACCCTGCTGACTGGCCATCTCTTACAGACAAAGTAAGAAGAGAGTTAGTTCACAGAGGACCATTTCAAACAAAAAACAGTTACACATTTCCCCAAAACAACGATGGGAGAAGGTGTCAACAACATGACTTTTTTAAAAGAGTCTTAGTTAATGGGGAAAAATCAAAAGGAGCTGGCTGATGTACTCCAAAAAGAATGATAGCTTGCACTGTTTTTATTTGCACTGATATTTTTTACTCAAAGAAATAAAATCTTGAATACAAACGTGCAGTTTCTTTGTGATTGTATGAAAGTTCATTGTGAAATTGACTGCTGCGATGCAAGGGGGCGCCAGCTAAAATCTTGCCTAGGGCACCAAATTACTCAGGGCCGGCACTGGGTTTAGCAGAGATAACTTGGTATGTTTACTTTTATAAGAAAGGGGAGGGGGCTAATTCAAAAACCTGCCTGGTCAGGTGACAAGACCAGCGTCATGTAACTTGCGTCCTTGGGGTTCTACACCTGGCGGGACGAGCAGGCATCGGCAGCACGGTACGCTAACTTGGAAGCAACTGGACTCCAAGTGGAACGGTTAGTATGATGAGTAACTGTTAGCCTAGTTATCTTTGTGGGAATTGTTAATACTCGAAAGCTTGTGGATTATTTGTTGGCGCAGCTTTTTGTTTTTTTGAACGTGTGCATCGTGTTAATAGTACTTATTGCTAACACTAGCTAATGTTAACTCAAAGAAGAGTCAGCTGAATGTTAATGTTCGCTTCGTGTCCTCAGTCTGAGGACGGCTCACATACCGGCGAGTGTGCGCGACTGTATTGCTTCTATAACCGTGATTTTACGCAGTAGAAAAGCGATTCTACCGCTGTCTGGGTAAAGAAGTGTAGCAGGCGCTATGGAGGAGGTTACGTTGCGAACACCGCGAGCTGCTTGCAGCGCGTTGATCCGCTTGACCCGTCCTTGGCCGCTCTTTTTCCCTCTCACTCACTCTCACACACACGCTCGTTAACATGTCAGTTTTCTCTGTAACCTCGGCGTCGTTTCGCTTCTAATACCTTATTGTATTTAACAGTGACGTTGTTGAGCTAAACATGTTCTCGTTTTCTATTTTTACAGATCCCTGTGGTGTGAGGAAGCTTTGGAAGTGTAAGTATTGTGAGTTTATCTGTGATAAAAGGGGTCACCTTTTAAAACATTATCGTTTCAAACACGGACTCTATGGTAGAACTGTCCCAGTTCCCTGCTTACACCAAGAATGTGAGTGCACATTCCATTAATGCACTAAAGGTCCACTTAGCTAAGAAGGATGCACAACTGAGTGAAACTGCTAAAGTAACCTTTCACTGTCAGTCATGTGATTTTTCTGCACCCTGCACAGAAGCAATCTTTCTCACTCACTTGCACAGTACACATTTAAAGGTTAATCACAGAGTCCAGTGTAACCTTCACACACATGTGTATTCTACATTTAATGCACACAGAAGTAAGGAGCACAGAACACACAACTGGAAGATGTTCAGGCCAGAAATAGTCTCTAGTAGTGTAACTCATTTAGTGTGTAACTCTTTATTTATCAGGTGTTCATGGAGTTCAGCAGGATCATGGGCAAGCCTGCTATTTCTGAACATTTAGACAAAGATCAATACAATGGATGTCATCATGATGACGTGTGGGGAAAACCTTTATATTTTCTGTAAAGCAAGCAGATGAACAGACACACACGTACAACACACACAAACAACACTGACACACACTTAAATGCTGTAGGAAGCGTGCTGAAGGATGGGAAAATTGGACAGAAGACATTATTGTTTCAGTTCTTCATCAGTCTATGTTGATGGAATTAGATATTGTTCTGATATGATGGTCTGTTGGTTCATGCTCTGGTCTCCCTTCATTTAGGAAGAGGAAACAGATCCTGTTTATTTGTAGTTTCTTGTACATTTGAGTGAGGATTTCCTGTGAATTGTGTTTGTTTATGGATTTACCACTTTAATCTCAGGGGACATCCATGTTTTTTTCTTGTACATTTGTGACACATTCAACATCCACACAAATAACAGACAGACAGGGACAACACCAACACATGTAAACAACACAGACACGTACAACACCAACACGCACAACACACACGTAAAATAAATACAGACACGTAATGCATAACACCAACACGCATAAATAATTAACACGCATTAAATAATACTACACGAAACTACAGACACAATACGTCAACACTAATACGCATTAACACACAATGAACAACTCCATTAATGCATAACAATTAACACGCATAACACACACATAAACAACAGACACGCATCAACACCAACATCATCATTAAATAATACACGAACAACAGACATCGACAACACCAACATCACATTAACATTACCACGAAACAACACAGACACGTTATACAACACCAACATCATTTAATAACAATACACGTGCATAAATACACACGTAAACAACCCAGACACGCATAAATACCTCAACACGCGACGCATAATAATAATGAATACAAATAGACACAAAGACAACAATCAACATGCAATAAATACACACGTGAACAAATAATAGACACGCATAACACCAACACGCATTAACAAACACGTAGTAAACAAATACAGACATCGCATAACACCAACACGCACAACACGAAACAGACACATACAACACCTACAACACACACGTGAACAATACAGACATGTGTACAACACGCATAACAATACAAGTAACAACACAGACACATAACACCAACACGCATAACACAATAATGAACAACACAGACACGTACAACACCAACACACATAACACACACGTAAACAACACAGACACGTACGACACCAACACGCATAACACACATAAACAACACAGACACATTGGAGCATTTACAGGTGTTTCTTTTTTCCATCCAATTTAATTAAAACTATGTTTTATACCATATTAAAAAAAATCAAAAGCTAATTAAAGTAGAGGAAAATACAGTAATTGTAATAAATGATGAGTAGCAATAATCTGTCATAATAGTTTTATTTAATGATTTACAGTGAGTAAACACTATAATAAATATAAGTACTAAACATAAGGTTTTATGTTAATACAACTTGATATATTTAGTTTCAGCTTGTGTAAAAACTAAAGTGGTATAGGGCAACGGGTTGCCACGCGATTTGTGAGTAAAGTCAACTAATTCTGGTTAAGAGTGTATGATGTTCTCTTGTTGTCAGTGCATGAGTCTCTTACTTTGTCTCTGAGGCTCCAGGTTCATGACTGAAGGTTAAAGGTTTTCTCTTCACAGACAGACCGCTGGGTCCTGGAGACTCTGCTCTGTCCTCGTCTTCCTCCACACAACCACTCTTCTGCTGGACTTCAGTCATTCTGAGACACACACACACACACAGGTTGATCACAGATTTACTGATGCAGAAATTTAGAAGATGTGTGTCTCTACCTCATCTCCCTCTTGTCCTTTCTCTCCCCCCCTTTCTGTCCCCCATTTTCCTTTCACCCCAACCGAGGCATCGATAGCTGAGCGACGCACACTCAACAGGCTCCTGTCCATCATAGACAATCCACACCATCCACTACACAGCACCATACACAGACAGAGGAGCAGCTTCAGTGACAGACTGCTGTCAATGTCCTGCTCCACAGAAAGACTGAGGAGATCATTCCTCCCCCATGCCATCAGACTCTTCAACCTGCATCATACATGACACATACACGCAAGCACACATGTACATCTCATTCTACAACGCCTTTATATTTTTTATATATTTTTTCTTTTTTATACATATGTTTCAGTTTATATTTAGACTGTACATAGACCTGCATGCCTCTTACGTTTCTATCGTGTAACATATTCTGGAGCTGCTGAACTGTGAATTTCTCTGTGAGATGAATAAAGTATCTATCTATCATCTATCATCTATCGAGGCAGATGACCGCACATCGCTGAGTCTGGTTCTGTCAGAGATTTCTTCTTCTGTTAAGAGGGAGTTTTTTCTCTCCACTGATGACTAGTGTTTGCTCATTGTGTGAACTGTTGTGTTTCTCTGCTCTCCTTGATGTTGTCGATGTACAGACCTGAGATCATGTATGTTAAGATTTGGCGCTATACAAATAAAATTCAATTGAATAAACTGTCCCAATATACAGATTTACAGAGAATAACTTGTTTTCTACTGTAAAGTGTAAACCTCATATATAAAAAGCACGTCTTCTCTTTGTTGTTGTCATGAGTTTGTGCAAATGAGCTCCTCACTGACTTATCACTGCTCCACTCAAAGCATCATATTGAAAGCACTTTAAAGAGTTACCTCTCAGTTTGAGTGGAAAATCTCCTTCATGTTTCCTGGAGGACGTCTGATGTGGATCTGTGTTCAGTCCAGTGATCACACGAGAGAAAACTGTAACACATCAGGAGTTTTCTGTCAGAGAAGGTGTTTTATGAAACCTGCTGTTCATGTCACTTACATATTTGTGCCAGTAGATGGTGCTAGGCTACTCTGTATGTGACTGAAGGGCTGTTGTCTGCATTCAAGTCAGCTGATGAGATTAGATCCTGGATTACTCCAAAAGTTCACAGTAAAAGCATCCGACTTTAGTGCATTAAGCACTTGTAGTACTTAAGTATAGTACTTAAAGCTACTAAATCAAGTCATTATTTTGATCATAATATGAATATATGACATTATTATTCCACTTTTAATCCAAATGATCATTTACAATCGTTCATTTAATCTCATTTAACATTGTGTTCGCGTTTGACGGGACTTTATGTTTCGGTTTGGACGCTTGAGTAGACGACTGACTGGAGTTATGACAGGCTGGAAGTTTCCATTCTAATCTGTCAGGATTAAGCAGTACATATACTTCATGACTGTACTTAAGTACACATTCCACGTATTTGTACTTTACTTTGTTATTTCTAGCAACTTTGACTACATTTTATATCAGAAATGATTTTTGATACTCAAGTAGAGTAAATGTCAAACTTTAAGACTTTTACTCAAGTCTCACTTTAAGGTACTTGACTCACACGCACTAAATCATCATATATCATCATATATCATCATATATTATCATCATAATCACGTCAACACTCACCAGTCTGTCCTCGTGCTGCGCAGTTCAAATGGCGACTGAAGCAAAGTTACAGAATAGTTACTTTCACTTTCTCTTACAGGAAATGAGTCGAGCAGGAAATAAAGAGGCAGCGCGAGAGTTCTACATCTATGTTTGTGGACTTGAATGTATTATATGAATATAATGTCAATGTAAGAATGATATTAATAGAATGATAAGAGTGAATTGAACACATTCACTGGTTGCTGGTTGTCAGTCATGACGTAGGGTGAGCACGGTGGAGCGAAATCTTTCGTTGTCCGCATCAATGCATGTTTTGTTTGCTGTGTGTATTATTTCGCTCTTATTATGAACACGCCACGAGTGTCGTGCGGAGTTTGGCACTCAGCGTGATGAATAAAGAGTGGTAGAGCCACAGAGACACGCCTTCGTGTGCGCGTCATCACTTTGCTCCTGTGTTTAGCCTCCAGCGGCTTGTTTTTGAAATCCTTTAACATCGATCGGCCGCTGTCAAAGTCAACAAAAGTGTCTTTGAAGCGTGAATTGTTTGGAAGCGTTTCAACAAGGAAGTGGGAGCGAGCGGAGTCAACGGAGCGACGCTGACGCACAGACCACGACTACAATCCGCCACTCTTTCACACACACAGGTTCGTGTCTTATGGATGAACTTTTCCCCGGTTAGGCTCAGCAGTGCTGCTACATAAGGTGGCTGTATTGTTTGTTGTTATTTTGTGCATCAAGTGGCTGGAGCATTGGGCTCGGGAGTACCGCCGTAGTTCTTGTCTCAGGCCGTCTACGTGTGTTTCAAGACTATCGGTATACAGGTACATAATACCCACCGCTAGTATGCACAGAAGACTAGGGTTGACTTTAGTTCGTTTTAATAGGCAGTTAGGGGGAATCAGTCCGACCCACATTTGCCTCTTGGTTGGTCACATATGAACCTGTTCAGTGATATTTTCATGTTAAGGTGTGTGTGTGTGTAAAAGTGTGACGTCATTGTGATTTGTGCTCATTCATTATTGAAAAATGGAAATGAATAAATCAAAGTCATGTTCTGATAGGGCCACACGGTGGTGTAGTGGTTAGCACTCTCGCCTTGCAGCGAGAAGACCCGGGTTCGAGCCCCGGTTGGAACAAGGGCCTTTCTGCATGGAGTTTGCATGTTCTCCCCGTGTGTGCGTGGGTTCTCTCCGGGTACTCCGGCTTCCTCCCACAGTACAAAAACATGCAATGTGGGGATTAGGTAAATTGGACACTCTAAATTGACCATAGGAGTGAGAGTGAATGGTTGTTTGTCTCTAGCTGTATGTGGCCCTGCGATGGACTGGCGAACTGTCCATGGTGTACCCCGCCTATCGCCCGATGTAGCTGAGATTGGCACAGCACCCCCCGCGACCCTCTGGTGGAGGATAAAGCGGTTAGATGATGACTGACTGACATGTTCTGATATCAGTGCTAAGGGTGAAAAAAGACAAACAAAATTCACAGCTAAAGCGTTGATAAATACAATTGAAAAGCTTCCATCTGAAAGAAGAATTAAAGTGAACACAATTAAAGGTGTTGTTAAACTTATTAAAGAGCTAATGCATGGTAACATTTTAAATGTTGATTCTCAGCTCAAAGTGTTTTCTCAGCTGTTTGATGATGCAGGTTGGCTTCATAATTCTGTGATTCCACTGCTTCCTCTGGAGGAACAAGAGAGGCAGAATGCTTGGTTTGCACACATTTTGCTTGGTTTGCTACATTTTGTGATATTGTTAACTACATTGAAAAGCAGGTTAAAATTGCAAGTGATCCACTCTTCGGAGACCTGCAGGACTCTCCAGCTGTGGCGAGAGAAAGCGTAAGACAGCCAAGATCTCGGCCTACTCCTAAGGCAAAGGGAAGTAGCTTTGCCACCACTGTTGCTACAGTAGATAAGATGGCAATAAACACAGAAAAGCATTCTCCTGTTATGAAGGTGTGTCTGTTCTGTAGAGCTGGACATTCTCTGGGTCTGTGCTGTCTATTGGCAAGTAAGGCACACAGTGAAAAGATGCTGTTTTTTAAAGAAAATGGGGTGTGTTTTGGCTGTTTGTGCACTGGGCACAAAAGTAAGGAATGTTGAAAGTGTCTGTCATGTAGAACATGTAGCCCAAAGCATCCCACCATTTTGCATATGCACTCCAAGAAAAAGGAGCTACATCCAGAACAGAAAGAGAAATGGCAAATAGATGATAATGCTTTTGTCTTGTGCAGTCCAATGGTCTTACTGGGGCACTATCTATTTTGCCAGTTAGGGTGAAGTCCAAGAAAGGACAGGAAACAGTGGTCACATATGCCTTTCTGGATCCTGGGAGCTCTGCTTCATTTTGTACTGAAGGGCTCATGAAAAGGTTCAATCTTACAGGACGAAAAACAAGTATTCTCCTTCGGACAATGGGTCAGGAGAAAAGAGTTGACAGTCATGTTGTGGCAGATTTGGAGATAGCTGAGCTGGACACAAATATATTCTGTGAGTTACCTGATATGTTTACCCAGAAATGCATGCCTGTCAATAAAAGCAACATTCCCCTACAGGATGATGTTAAAAGATGGCCACACCTTGGCCACTTGAGAATAGCTGAGATCAAATCTGGAGTAGATTTGCTCATTGGTACTAATGTTCCTCAGGCTCTAGAGCCATGGGAAGTTATTTGCAGTGTTAATGGTGGCCCTTATGCTGTCAAAACCATGATTGGTTGGACTGTAAATGGTCCCCTAAGAGGAGATTACAGTAGTGATGCCTCTAATGAAATGCATGATGTCACTGTGACTAGGATCTCCAACAGATAAAGGCTGACTTCCCTGAATGTGCTCATGAAGAGCAGTCTGGTTGGTCTCGAGAAGATTATTGTTTCATGGAATCAGTCTCCAAGACAGCTAAGCTAGTTGATGGTCATTACAGCATTGACTTGCCAATAAAGAACAATAAAGTATGATTGCCTAACAACAAAAAGGTAGTAGAACAGCGTGTGTTGAGTCTTAAAAGGAGGTTCAATAAGGACAGGTCATTCCACACTGACTACACTAGCTTCATGAACAACCTCATCAGCAAAGGTTATGCTGAGAAAGTGCCAGAGAAAGATTTGGACCATTGTGATGGCAGGGTATGGTATATACCACACCACAGGCGCTACGGTGGTGAGAGGAGTGGTGAGGATTTCTGATGACGACATCAAATTCTGGAAGTGTTTTTTGGACTGACAGCACTTCTGTCCTAAAGTACATAAGAAATGAAACCTTGAGATTCAAGACATTTGTTGCAAATCGAGTGTCAGATATACTTGCTGTGTCCCATTCTTCTCAGTGGAGATATGTAAATACAAAAGTCAATCCTGCAGACTTAGCTTCGAGAGGAGCTAGTGTTGAATCATTTGTAAAGACAAATACGTGGGTGCTTGGAAAACTTTGAACATAACAATAAATCCAGTAAATGTCTTGCTAACCAACTTAAATTAAACAAAGAAAAAACAACTATCCACTCTATAAAAGAATCAGACGGTAAACTAACCCATGCACCGGAAGAAATACACAACATTTTTAGAGATTTCTTTAAAAACTTATACTCATCAAACAATAACTCATCAAGTACAGACATAAACACATTTTTAAACTCCATAGATCTACCAAAACTTAATAATGAACAGGTTAAGTCTATGGAGTCCCATATCACAATAGCTGAACTAAATGAGGCCCTACACCATATGCCAAACAGGAAAGCCCCAGGACCAGACGGATTCCCAGTGGAATTCTACAAAACGTTCTGGTCCATACTAGCGCCAACATTCTATAAAATGATAATAAAAATCAAGGAAAGTAACACTCTCCCCACACACATAAATACAGCACATATCTGTCTCCACCTCAAACCTGAGAAAGACCCGTCACTCCCATCCAGCTATCGCCCCATCTCACTCATAAATGCAGATCTTAAAATCATCTGCAAAGCCTTAGCAAGGAGACTGGAAAAAATCACCCCCTTCATAATTCACCCAGATCAGACAGGATTCATTAAGGATAGACATTCAACTAATAATACACGCAGATTAGTAAATGTAATAGACTACTGCACAATCAATAAATTTAGAGCAGCAGTGGTTTCACTAGATGCAGAAAAAGCATTTGATAGAGTAAACTGGAAATTCCTAATTGCCACAATGGAAAAATTTGGATTCGGAGAAGAACTCATCTCCTGGATCAAAATGTTATACAGTTCTCCCATTGCCTCTGTCAGAACAAATGATCAAACTTCTCCAAGCTTCACTCTCCAGAGAGGCACCAGACAAGGCTGTCCACTCTCCCCATCGCTTTTTGCCATCTTTATCGAACCACTCGCAGCGGCTATTCGCACAAACAAAAATATCAAAGGTATTCAAACAACAAAACTACATCACAAAATAAGCCTCTATGCTGATGATGTATTACTTTTCCTCCAAAACTCACAAAGCTCTCTTTCTGAGACTATTACACTTCTTAATAAATTCTCAGCCATATCAGATTACTCGATAAACTGGGCAAAATCGATCATCCTACCAATCAACCATGACTTCAAATCATCACCATCCTGTCCTCTGAAATCTGGAAACATTAGATATTTGGGTGTACATTTTTCCTCCAGGCTGTCAGATCTAGCACAATTAAACTATACCCCACTACTTAAATCAATAGAGGATGACCTCCTACGATGGAATTCCTTACCTATCACTTATGGGAAGAGTTAACACCATGAAAATGATGATCTTACCAAAAATCAATTATCTCTTCTCAATGATCCCAACTAAACCCTCACCAATCTGGTTTAAATCCTTAGACTCTGCCACCACAAAATTCCTCTGGAAAACCAAACCAGCACGCATCAGTTTAAAAACACTCCAAAAAGCAAAAGCCTATGGTGGTCTGGAACTTCCAAACTTCCACAACTACTTTCTTGCAAATAGGCTTCACTATGTTCAAAAATGGTTTCAACCCAAACCACTGGACAGTCTGTGGCTAGACATTGAACAAACACTCTTTAATGAAATTAAAATCTCCGATCTACCATTTATAAGCAAAACCATCAAACGGCATCAGTGCTTTAAAAGCATAAATATAAATACCTCCTTGTCAGCCTGGTGGGAGTTTATCAAACTCATTGGGTCCTCGCATATCCTATGTAAATATACCCCAATCTGGAATAATCCAGACATACTACGGAATAAAACAACACTAAAACTCAAATCATGGCAAGAAAAAGGTATAAGGCACCTGGAACAAATTCTTCAAGATAACAAATTCATTCCATTTCAGAACTTAGTGGAACAATATGGCATTAACAGCAACACGTCCTTTGATTATCTACAAATAAAATCTGTAATCCAGACGAGGTTTAAAACCAGTAAATTGGATCTAGAACTACCTCCAATGATCAAACAATTTCTAAACCTTATGTCTCCCAAAATGGTGTCTAAAACACATGCACTATTGACTAAAAATGATTGTATAATCTCTTTACCAACAACAAAATGGGAGGCGGACCTATCCATCAGCCTAGATGAAAATTTCTGGTTACAGATATCATCTAACACATTCAAATTGATAAAAAATCCAGACCTACAACTAATACAATACAAAATCTTACACAGAACACACTACACAGGACAAAGGATGTTCAGAATGGGGCTCTCACAATCAAATATCTGCACAAACTGCAACGAAAACACAGCAGATAGCTACATGCATGCTATATGGCTATGCACACCGGTGTATAACTTCTGGTGTAGGGTATGCGAGGACCTCTCAGCATGTCTCGAATACACCATACCACCTTCCCCCATGCTATGCATACTGAGTGATTTAAACGGAATATATATAAACATGGAAAAATCACACATATTAATCAATAGCCTAAGCATCGCCAAGAAAACTATCCTCCTGAACTGGAAAAACAAGAAAAACTTAAGTTTAAACCAAAACAGAAATTAAATTTTAGATCACATCTCTATGGAGAGAATGTCTGCTTCCATAAAGAAACAATTACCTATATTTGATTTGACCTGGACACCTCTAATTGATTATATTTCCTAGGGAGGGTTGGTGACTGTGTCTTCCCTGGTCGGTCTGTGGTGCTGCGGGCCGTGCATCTGGGATACTGGGGATGTCTGGTGGTCTGTGTGGGTTGGTGGCCCTGGGTCTACCGTCCCTCGGTGGCTGTGGGTCTGCCCTACGGGGGTCGGGGTGGATTTGTGGGGGGGCTACCACCTTGGCCTGGGGGGCCCGTGGAGGTTGGGGGGGTGGACCGTGGGCTGGGGCTGGGCTGGCGCCGGACTGCGGGTGGTAGGGGCTCTGGGTCTCTGTGCGCTGGAGCCTGCGGGGCACTGGGGGGTGGAGTTGGCCCCTAGTGGGGGGGGTGATCCCCCCTGGGATCTGCCCTCCAGGGTGGCGGGGCGGTGCACGCTGCTGTGCCCCTGCTGCGCTCTGGGGCGGACTTGTGCGCCCTCCGTCCCTTGGGGGGGCATGGTGGGAGGCATGCGGGGGGCCGCCTTGCTTTGGGGAACCCTTGGGGTGGGAGATGGGGTGGAGCGTGGGCCTGGTCTGGACTGTTCCTGGGCTGTGGGCGGGGCCGGGGTGTGGGTCCTGCCTCGTCGGTGCTGGTGTGCTCACCGGGGTCCTACCTTCTGGTCGGGTGTGGGGGTATCTGGTCCTCCGCCCCGGCGGCACTCATGGGGTGCCATGGCGTGTCCCTGGCCTGGACGGGTTGCTCACTTCTAGGCCAGGGGTGGGTGGGATTGGGGCATATGGCCCTGCCAGTCAGGAAGCTGGCACCCTACTTGGGGGGGCACTCTTGCCCACCGCCTACGCCCCCCCCACCGCAGATGATACATCTAAACACACACATCTAGGGCACTGGGGGGGGTGTGGCTGAGCTGATGGGGGGTCGGGGGGTGGGACCAGCACATGATGGGGCCGCTCTCCGTTGGGTGCACTCCTGAGCACCCGGTTCCTGCTCACTCCCCGGCCGTGTTGGGACTGGCGGTCTGGGTGAGGGCAGCAGTGGTGGCCATGAGGCGTCGCTGGACGTGGGGGATCGGATCCCCTGCGCTCGGTCTGGGGGGTGTCCGGGAGGCATGGTTGTGGCTCATCATGACGCACCTCCCTGAAGGTGCTGTGGTGAGCGGCAGTCTGCCTACCCGGCGGGGGTCGTCGGCAGTCGCAGATACTCCCGGATGTTGGGGGACCCCTCTCCGGGGCACCGCGGGGTTGGGCGCGACGGGTCCTTGGACCACTGGCCCTGCCTCTACCTGGGGGGTCTGGACCGGCTCGGGAGTCTGCCTCTCTTCCGTCTCTGGGGGCCCCCTTGGCTAGTGGCCCTACGTGGGCCTCCGCCTGTCCCTCCCTGGGCTGGGGGGCGTGCGGTCTGCTTCTGGGGGGCGGTGGGGGTGGCTGTGGTGGGTATCTGACCGTGCCTCCCTGGTGGGCGGTCTGGGGGGGGCTCTGCTCCCCCCGGTGGTGGGCTGGCCCTGCCCTTGGGCGCTGGCAGGCTCTGGGTGCGGGGACCCTGGGCCTCTGCGGCCTGCCTGGGTGTGGGGTGGTTCGGCCTCTGTCCATGGTCTTGTCGCCGTCGGCTCCCTCGGGTCGACCTTGGGTGGGGGGGGGCTTCCCCCCCGCATTCCTCCGACTGGCCCCTTGCGGGATGGATGCGTTGCTATCCTGGGGGTGGTGGCTGTGGGCCTCTCCTGCCCTGTACGCCTACTGGGCGCCTTAGGCGCCTGGATGATTTTCGGCCCGTCGCTGGGGACTGGCCGGACATTGGCACGGTCCCCCACCCAGATTCCAATCACACCTAATGACAACCCCTGCGCATATACACTGATATGCACGATCTCACACACACACACACATGCACACACACACTAACACGCTAAGATAAATTAAATTTAACTGATATAACTGTTGTAAGCCCGGACATACTCTCTTGATGTGGTCATTAACAATTACTATATAAACTGTATCTGAAAGTATGTTCTGTATACGCTAAATAATTTCAACTGTTTAATGTTATTAACCTGTTACTAACACACTAATGTCATCCTTATGTTGTCTATGTTCTGTCTTATCAGGTATGTTCTGTCTACTTTATATAATTTCAATTTAATGGTACTAACCCATGTATTATACTGTTGTCCACCTTGCTCTCTCTCTCTCTCCCTCTCGATCTCTTTCTCTCTTCTTTTTTCTCCCTCTCTCTCTCTCTCTCTCTCTTTCTCTCTCTCACTCCCCCTCCCTTCCTCCTCCCCGCTCACTCCCCATCCCCTTGTCAGTCCACTCCCTGTCCCCCTGTCCGGTCCGGCTGCCCGCAACACATAATCATAAAACGAATAAATAAAAATACTGCAGTTCCGAGTATCCCAGACTCGTCCTGCACATATCAAATCTGTCCGACACCAAAAGGCATGCAGTCAATCATATTAAAAAAAACATACACTCAATTTAGTGTAGTGTTAGCACACATTTCATTAAACTTAATTCTTACCATTGCATTAAATCTCTTAAACCAGACCTTGGCTTTGAATATGTTACATGTTACATGTCATTATGCAGACGCTTTTATCCAAAGCGACTTACAATATGATATGATATGATGATATGATACTTTCACATGCTGTTTGCTTCTTAGTTACCTTTGGATATTCAATACATGTCAAATACAAATACACAAATGGAACTGAAATATGGAAAATCCATCCATGGATTTTCTACTGCTCCATTGTCCATATGACGATTGCAGAGATGCTGTGCTAATCTCAGACATAAGGCAATAGGCACACTCTGGACAGTCAGTCCATCGCAGGATCACATATAGACAAACAACAATTCACTCTCATACTCACACATATATGGTCAATTTAGAAGGTCCAATTGACCTAATTCCCAACTCGGATTACATTTAGTTTAAATAATATTCAATTCAAATTCAGTTCAAATCCAATAGTCAATTCAAATGATTTTTTCAAATTCCAAAAACATCTTTCATCAACCGTTTCTGCTCCAAGGTTGTCCGATGGTACTACTTTAATCCAATGACCAAAATGGTTCAACACTATCACTATGTATTGCTTTATTATTTCTAATACCTACATGGTTCGTCATTAAATATCCAAACCGTCCATCTGGGAATGAGATTCTCAGTGTAGTGTTTAACTACTCTGCATACAAATTTATGTTATCGTTCCAAAACTGTTCCAAAATGTATTTCCATCATTCCCCCCTCGCACAGATTTTAACTGTGCCAATCCTAAACTAGATGAATCAACGATAAGTCACATTGAACTTAATTCCAACATGCTAATTTATCACTCCACCATCATACTTCACACACTGTTGTGCAGGGGAACAACATACATATTGCAATAGGAGTTAACACTTCAATCAATTGCTCTTTTGAGATCCAATAATCTTTTATCATTGATTTATAGTGAACTCACTACTTTCCTGAACCAATAGATGTTCACATTGGATTGTATCATAGTTTAATAATGAAAATGAAATGAAAATCATGAAACACCAACATACATCTCCAGTAGAGACAAAATATAATGGTATACTTTTTCATAACACAGTTCTTCCCAATTGATGAATGGAACTTTGGGCAGAAGCCAAATTTGGCCTTTTTGGTGGTCACTTTTCAAAAGTTCCCCCCTTATAGAAATATTATGCTCACAAATGTACTAACACCTTCACCTTGACCAGGCTGAGCTCCACAACCACGTTGCACTCAACCAGGGTCAGCTTGTGAACTTCCAGTTTCACCACATCCACAGCACACATCACTTGAAGTCATTGTTCATTGCTGTGAGTGACATTGTCAACATCACTGTTCATCACTGGAACTTGTCTTCGATCTTGCATTTATGTTCAATGTCCAAAGCTGTAACTGTGCCAGCTTTCTTGTCACAGGCTCATTTTGTATCTCCAAATCTTTTCAGCACCTCTTGGTCTATTGTAGTGGGAGATTCACATTGTACTGCTCTCCACATCATCCCTTGAGAAGCCTTGAACTTAGTCTCATCTGCCATGGGATTCAACTCCAGCCTTTCCCTCTGGAGTGCAGTAGGTTCTCTACTGCTGCTGTTCCAAGACCTGGGGTCTCCAAGTGTCAAGATTGTCTCCCACTGTTTTCTCTTCATATGCTCTCATCCACTCACTAGCCCCCTCATGAATGTCTAGCAGTCAGGACATCAGCCTCCCAAGGTCAAGTGTATGGTACCTAACGACCCTGAGTACCTTTGAATTCAAATAGTATACTGACCCAGAGAAAGTCTATCTGGTGGGTGTATGTTGGGCCTGTATATTAGATCATAACCTGTCTTTTAAGAAACATATTATTACAAATTCCAATTTCTTTTCTTTTGTTGTTTTCTGTTTTCTGCTTTTTGCCTTTTCTTTTGTTGATCTGTAATGTGGATGTCCTCACTCCACACATTTGGCCATGCATTCTAATCCTGTATCTAATCCTGTATCTCCCATTTCACTGATATCTTTTGAATGCCCTTCATGAGGTCAGGATGTTTACTCCCCACACCAATACATTGTTAATCTCTCCAATATTGTTTAAATCTCCACATTTGTTACTCTAAACTTTTAAATGACATCCCTGATCTCATTCAAACTAGGCACTAGTTGAAAAGTGTTTCAATGCTACAGCAAAATACAATTCATTATGAGAAACAGCCTAAAGATCTAAATTCATCTACCAACATATTTGCATATGTCTGAAGTCTTTTAAATATGTTCAATTTAAATGTCTTTAACCAAATCTCTCTTGTATGTTTGCAGCTTACACACAGCGGCTTTAATCATCCTGTTTTCTCCTGCTCAAAGTTTTGAGTCTGTGCTGAGGAAAGGAAGAGAGAGGGCGGAGACTGAGGTCTCACAGAGGAACTGGGAGGTGACTGAATGTCAGAGAAAAAGATGATAGGGTAACATAGATAGCCCCACCTACTTCACACTCCTCCAGTCTCATTTCTATCTCAGACAGCGAGGAGAACACTGCTCCAGGCCACGCCTAAAATCACAGAACTTGTGACTTTACATTCATTTTTCACTTGCTATTTGCACCATTTTTCATTCCCTTTAAACATGAGTCACTAAACAGTGATACACTGTTCATTTATCTTTCAATTCTATTCCAATCAGCTGTAAATGACCATTGTATGTATCTTAACTTTGCAAATAAAAGTAATAAATGTCAACACCATCATAAACACCATTTCCAGATGAGCACATTTGACACATTTGTACTTTTTCATTCAAACATTGAAATTCAGATGGCAAGGTTCAGTTGTAACATAGATGAGTTTGATTGGCAACACATTCTGGACAACTTTCAGCACAAACACATACTCTTCAAAACACTCTTCACATGACACACAGAACAGACTCTTATGTTGACACAGTTTTTCTCTTCAGTCAGTCCGGTCCGTTAGTGTAGTCAGGGTAGTCAGTTCACTATACCTATATTAAATGTATGTATGTTTGTATGTTTTCAGGAGATATTTCATTTGGGCAGTGCTTGTGTTTACTTAAGGCCTGAGAAGAGACAGAGCGTCCCCCATGTCCTCTCTGCCATGGGATCCCTGAAGAGAACACAGCGTCCTATGTCTCTCCTTATGACTTCTGATATCTGATCACCTCAGACTGTATTAGCAGAGCAGGATACATGGAGGCAGAGAGCAACATACACGTGTTTACTTCAAGTTCTGAGGCTTCATTTACACACTAGGGGCTGATATACTGACATGTTTGCACTGATTTCAGATGTTGGAAGTGGAAGTTTATGCCTGTAAACACAGCATGGTGTGCACATACAAAAACACTGCACATGTTCAAAACCAAAGTGTGTAAACATGGGAGCACATAGATACAAAGTGTATTCCCTGTAGAAGAACTGTAGGTGAAAGCAAGATGGCAAAAAAGTGGGTCAAATGGTACAGCTGAAGACAACTCTTCGGTCCATCAGGACCAGAACCTCACGCCACAAGAACAGTTTTTTCCCGTCTGCCACTAGCCTTATCAACAAGGCCCGGAGACCCCCCCTGACACTCTGACTCCTCACACTCCTCCTCTGCCTCTACATGTCACATTATCATTACATCCTTTTATGCGTTATATTAACGTCATTACTATTACTTATTACACTTTGCACTGTTACTCACTTCTGCCCAGTCGTACTGCTCTTTACTGCTCTTTACTGCTCTTTCTGTAGTGCTCTTTTTCATCTTTAAAAACATTTATATACTGTGTATATATACGTTTACTGTTCACTTTTAAAAATTTTGTATGCTTGTTATGCGCCAATGACACCAGAACAAATTCCTTGTATGTGCAAATCGTACTTGGCAATAAAGCTCTTCTGATTCTGATTCTGATTCTGAACTCTCCTGAACATTCATGCTCCCCTTTCATTCGCCCACTCTGCCTCCTGGGTCACTCGGGAATTCTGAAAACTTAAAACCAAAGGCCACCACCTGGAATGCCTGAACACCAGAACCGGACTCACAATTCACAAGCATGTACTACGACCACATCGTCCTCTACAAAGACGCTCTCTCCACAGCCTAATCACCTTACTACGCGCCAATATAATCACTTCTGACAGAAGAAACACCAGAGCCGTCTTCTCCACCCTCAACAACATCCTACGACCCCCTGATACTCTCGCCACTCATCTACTGTGACACTCTCATGTCTTTTTTCAACTCCAACATCCGAGACATCCACCAGAAACTGTCCTCTTCCACTAACACCACTCCATCTTACCCTATTCCTGCTGTCCCCCACTACTTGATCCCCTTCCAACCGCTCTTGTTAAATATTGTCTGCTTTCCCTGTCTCCTCTCATCACTAACATTATTCAATTCAATTCAATTTTATTTATTTAATTTTTATTTGTATAGCGCCAAATCATAACATACATTATCTCAAGGCACTGTACATAGACAACATCAAGGAGAGCAGAGAAACACAACAGTTCACACAATGAGCAAACACTAGGCATCAGTGGAGAGAAAACAGAAGAAGAAATCTGTGACAGAACCAGGCTCAGAGATGTGCAGTCATCTGCCTCGACCGGTTGGGGTGAAAGGAAAATGGGGGACAGAGGAGAGGTGGGGGACAGAAAGGGCGGAGAGAAAGGACAAGAGGGAGATGAGGTAGAGACAGAAGAGAGAGAGAGACCAGGACCAGATACACAACAACTGGATCAAGTTTATACAGGACAGTTAGAGTCAGTGATGACATGTTTATAGAACTACAATGTCATTTATATAAGCAGCAGCAAAGACCAACCTGAATTACTTCCATCCCATCTCCAACCTTTCATCTCCAAAATCCCACAAAACAACGGTTGCAGCCCAGGTCCACCTTCATCTCACCAACAATAATCTCTACGGACAGTTCCAATCCGGCTGCAGACCCTCCCACAGCACAGAAACAGCCCTCGTCCTTCTGGACTCGTCACCATCCTCATCCTCCTTGATCTCACTGCATCATTTGACACCGTCTCCCACGCACCCCCATTCTGGACAGGATTGAACAGCAGAACATTAACTAACCTGACAGAAACATTCTCATTTTTTTGGTTGCTTCATCTGAAGAAAATTATGTTATCTGAGATTTTTAGAAAACAGTGTTTTTCAGACCCATGACTTTAGCACTGCATGTCAGCCCATCCACGCCAAGGAACAACTTTTGAAGAACTTCAAAAGTCTATTTAAGTTTCTTGCAGTAGCTGATGTTGAGGGCATAGATGATGCCCATCAACAAGGCACAGGACCTTGGAATATCCTTCTCAACCAAACATTTGGTTCCTTCCACGACAATTGTTGTCATCCAGTGATCTGATCCAGGGTTAGACCTGTCTCCAACGATGGCAATTTTCATCACGTGACTTTCAAAGCTGGTCTCGAACTCTAAATTGTCCTTGTAAAGCAAACAAAAGAGGGAATTATAGTCTTCCAGTTTGTGATCTGACACTTGCTGAGCTTCATTAGAGTGCTGTCTTGACAGATGTGATCTAAGGCTACCCCATGTTTTAAATGAACAAAAACAGTCTTGGTGAATACATGGCAGACGTTCCCCACCGTGACCATGACGTAACTTGTAGTGCCGTAGCAACCCGCTTTGTGTGGAGGTTTCAAATGTACACAGTTTGCACTCAAAACCCATCTTTGAAAACAATGGGACATTTTACAAAGTGTAAATCTGATTAGATTGTCCAAAGTCTTTTACGATGACATCATTACAGTCACATGGCTATTACAAACACATGACTAAAATCTCGTTCTCCAGATTTTAAACAGGCAGACATAGTTTGCTTACCTCTTTGATTCCTCTCACAGAAACATCAAACCACACTTTGGAACAACACAGCTATATACATGTGAATGAACACTTATTATTATTATTATTATTATTTATTTTATTTTTTTTATTGTGGCTGTGGACAGCTCTCTCTTGCTGGGCACACAGGCTTTATCTGAATGAAAGTCAGTGAAACAAATGTAAACCCAATACTTCAGTAGAACTATTAGAATTCAGTTTGACTCACCATGAAATGTTGCTTTTATCAAGGTTGTTCAGCCTCCTAACAACCGTCTCTACTCAGAACTAGTCCAGGCACGTTGTGTGGGTAGGAGAGGGAACTTCAACTTGTCAAGTCAATGTTGAGATAAAAATTAAGTTATTAAACTAAGTTTTTTAAGTTACAACAACTTGAATTTTGTTTTAAACCCACCAACAATGAAATTTGAGTATAAATTATATACAAAATTAATTTGATCTAATTACCAACATTATTATTTGATCACAACTTAAAAAATAAAGTTTGCAAATCTAAATGAACTAATTACAATTTTTCAACTTGCGTCCATGTATTAAATCAAGTGGTGTTAACAGGCCCTCTGAGTTACATTTTAGAGTGTATTTACTTTTATTGTATTTACTGCTCTTTTAATCATGTATTGTAAGGTGCCCTTAAAGTAAACAAATTATTATTATTATTATTATTATTATTATAGCGGTGTGAAGACAACAAACATCAACATCAACACAACACAACAGATAACAATAGAGGATATTGAGCATTTATCGTCTTCTTTTAACGTCTATTTAGATTTTCTTTGACTTCCATGGGATATTTACACCGATCACAGTGGAGTGATGTTTTCCTGTGACTGTGGGTGGAACCTGTCGAGCTCCACCCTGACCTTACTGTACCATTTAACTTCAGTATTACAAAGAAGGGAACGGCATGGCTGATTATGTTGCTACTATCTCTCATGGAAACACAGTTAGGGACCAGCCATCATTCCCAAACACTGCCAGCCCCCCTCCTTTCCTCTTCTCCTGCTTCTCTGAAAAAAACATGCAATCTGGGGATGAGGTCAATTGGTCATTCTATAGGTGTGAATGTAAGAGTGAATGGTTGTTTGTCTCCATATGTGACCTGCGATGGACTGGCGAACTGTCCAAGGTTGTACCCCGCCTATTGCCACAGCACCTGTGACCCTCCTGTGGAGGATGGATGGATTCAACATGGCCTTAAATGAAAAATACATTTAAACTTAATGCTTGTGAGGGTTAAACAGCAGAGCACTGCTGCGTCCCTCTGTGCACAGCATCTGCTCAATTCTATCATTTCTCCCTCAACACTTGGTCACCTGTGCAGACAACATCTCTGCATCTTTGGCTCACAGCTTACTGGACACAGATCCTCACGCTCACTGGAAAGTATCATTGTTACGTCCCGGCTCGTCAGAAGGGAAGCAACATGAATCACCAAGATGTCATATGGTTAAATAAAATCATTTATTTTACAAATAATCTGACACAGAAAAAGAAACAGCATGCTGTTCAAACAAAACAAAAGCAAATAAAAAAGGACTAAGTTAGCTATTTATCAACTACAGAAATAAAACTACACTTTTAAAATAACTAACCCTAGTGTCTCCAGACAAGAGTATAAACAGGTCTACAATGAAAAGGAGGAATCAGTTTTTGCAATCTAAGTACCGAAGCCCAGTTTGGAGCCAAAGACTTGGAACAAATGTCACTCAGCAAACTCACAAACAAGACAAACTGCTACTCAGCAGGAGGCGCTGTGACGCTCAGAGGCGCCCGGCATGGACTGGGAAACCGCTTCTTGTCTTCTTCCATTGAGAGTTCTGCGGCCGCACCAATCACTGTCCAGTCCACCTGTGACTCCGCCCATCTGCTCCAATGGCAGGCGAGGGACCACGCAGACTAGTTTGCATACCGAACTCAAGGCTCATCAGGGAGGACGATGTAACAATCATTGTCTCTCTTGGATGTTTGCGTAACGTGGAAAGGTTATTATGGAATTATTGATCAATCATGGCAACAGTTCTTGCTGTTTTAACCAAACACTGGCTTCAGTTACTGTAAAACAACAGAAGCAGATGTTGAAAAAGACAAAAACAAACTACTGTCCTCTGAGGGTTTACAGAGCTGAAATTAAGAGTCTTAAACATGTTTTACCCAAATAACTCTCTCTGTGTCCCTGTCTCGTGTGTGTGTGTACATGCTCAAAGCAGCACACACCCTCAGGACCACACACACACACATACAAAGACATGTGAGCAATCATCCAGTTTCCATGTCCATAGCATTCGGAGTCCATTAACTTTGTCATTTGTGTAAATGTGTGTGTTTTTTGTGTTTTTTTTACTCCCACAGCATGACCGGCTGTCACCATGGGCGGAGCCGCACAACTGGACAAAGACCAGGAAGTCCTCTGAAAAATCATTAGCATAACAATGTTCATGGGAAGTTTTTACGAGGAGCGCTGTCGTCGTGAGAGTTCCGCCCCGTCCACACGGGTGTTCCCGCGTTACACTCACTCATCCTGTGTTTCTGCTGCGTTCACTGATGACAAGAGAACACAGTCACAGTCAAGACAAATAATCACACACACACAACCCATTAAGGATCATTCGCTCATTTAAGGGGTAGTTCAGCTTTTTTAGGTGTGGTTGTATGGGGCACTTTGACCTTTGACCTGCCAGTGTGAGACACAGACGCCCACACTGACTGACTGGTGATGACACAAGAATGAAACGGTTCATACAATATCTCAACAATATGTTTCCTGCTGTATCTCAACATAAGACAGGAAACCAAAGTTTGTGTCACTTTTGAAATCATTCTCTCCATGTACCAAAGTCAGTAACGCTTTATTTTACAGCCCGCTAATTACCTGGTAAGAAACTAGATGGTAACAAAACATAGTTAATAGGAAAGTTCCAAAGTAACTTTATGTAATTACTAAGTTAGTACCTAGTAAGAACATGGAAACATACTCGGAAACCAGATGGTAATACAGTCTATGTATTAAAAAAGTACCCATACAGAACGGATAGTAAGTATTATGTTATTACTTAGTAAGTACATGAAAAACTACCAAGAAACTACATGTAATACAATCGATGTACTAAGAAAGTACCCATACAGAACGGATATAAGTACTAAGTTATAACATACTAAGTACATGCAAACATACTAGAAAAGTAGATGGTATTTCAATATACATATTAACAAAGTAGCAGAAAGAAAGATTAAAGTACAAAGTAAGTACATGGAAACTGGAGTACTAGGAAATTAGATGGTAATACAATACACATATTAAGAAAGTATCAGATTCAAGGACAGTCAGTACTAAGTTATTACCTAGTAAGTACCTACAGTACATTGGTGAGTTCCAGTTACTTACCTTTAAATAGCATTTACTGCCAATCCAGAAGTATTGTGTTCTGGCTTAATGAACTGTCAAAGTAACATGTTCTTTCCCGGTACTTGAATATCACTGTTTGTGTAATGAACATGTACTAGGACTGTAAAATAAAGCAGTGCATATCTGCACCAAAGTCTCCAGAGAAAATCAGAGACGTGAGTGTTTCAAATCAAAACACTCAGTTTCTCTATGGACTTTGGTGCAGGAGAGTGAGCGGTTTACAAAGTTCAGTTCCCAGTCTAATGGTGAGAGAAAATCATACTGTGGACTTTAAGCTGGAGAATTGGTGACATCTAATGGTTGGACCATACATGAATAGTGCAAATCATGATGGACTAATCTTCTGCTCTCCCCTCAGTCAGGGAACTCTGATGCTTCCTCACATACTGGAAAGCATGTCATTATCCAGTCATTATTTCAATCAAAAGCATTTATTTCCAACACTGTTGACAAAGTCATTTAGTGTGTCCCATGAAATCCAAACAAATGTCCATTACATTGAAACCATTGTAACACGGGTTTATACATTGGTAACAAAAGTGACGTAAAGTAAGTATTTGACTGACAGCAGTCTTTAAAGAGCGAGCACAGCACCAGCTGCAGACTGCAGAGGTGTCTCTGCATGATCCTGGTCCAGCTGCGCAGGTGAGCTATGTTAGAAAGTCACACTCACACACTCGTCACCTCACCAGCTGCAGGACAGTCAGTCCACACACAGGTGGTGTGGAACTGTCACCACACCTCAGTCCATGTGGAGGTTTTTATCATCCAACAAAAGCTGTTCATCATGAAAATAGTTTAGCACATCAAAAAGTCAATAAAGGAACACAAGGAAGAGCAAACAAGACAACAGTTCTCTGTCTCTGTGACCCAAACAATCAGATACTCACTCATTCATTCAAACTTTGATTTTTCTAATGTAGTTATGTCAAAATAAATGGATTGTACAAAGAAGCACCTTGCAGGATGGTGACTGACAACACAGATTCTGGAGCCTTTCCACTCGCTACTGAAGGCAAGTTTCATGGATTTAGATGCTGAATAAGAATCAAAAGAATGAATAAAAAGACTCAATATCCATGCAATATATAATATAGCCTAGATTATAGTATAATAAACCTATTATTATTATTGTAGGAAGGTGAGGACGTGGAGCTTTGCAGTGGTGTGATCCATGTGACCCGTGTGCAGGAAGTGAAAGGAACGTGTTATCTGAAGTGTAAAACAAGAACGTACCATTAAATGTGGGATTTTGAACGTGTTACTTTTGTCTTATTTCATGGAAATGAACGTGCTAAATTGCCAGAGTATTTCATACTCTGACTGACTCTCACTGAATATGGCATTAATCTAATGTAGACGTGATGTCATTGACAACATGTTTAGATTCTGATCCTTGATGCAAACTAACAGCCATTGGTTCTGTGGCTCACTCAAACAGCCGGAGGCATGAATGAATGAATGAATCCGACTTTATTTATATGGTTTTTGAGTGGTTTCCAACTGGAAGCTGAACCCCAAATGTCTCTTGGTGGCTGTTCCAGCAGTGTGTGAATGGATGAAGATGAAGATGATGATGTGTGATAGCATATGTGCTGCATCTAAAGTCAATGCAGTATAAATATGTGTGTGATTGGGACGATGGCAGTGGACGAGCTTTCAGTGGCACAAGCACCATGTGTTACACTTACCAAAGCCCCACACACACACACACACACACACACACACACACACACACACCACCATCAACACCCACCCACTCACAACAAACACACTTCAGCAGGGGCCACAGTTGGTGCAGTGGTTCACACTCTTGCCTGTGCAGCAAGAAGACCTGGGATTGAGCCCCGGGTGGAACGAGGTTAGTAGATGATGATGATGATGGATTTAGGCAACAGAGGCACAAAGCACTTCAAACTATTCTAATAATAATAATAATCATTTAGACTAACGGTGACTTTAGCGTAGACACTGCTATGTACTGCCCTTTAATTAGAGCTCGAGCAGCCACTGACTCACTGACTCTCTGAGAAACCAAAGTCCATGCAAAATGACCTTCTGATCGAGTTCTTTTGCAGGAATTAGAGTTAAAAACACATTTTGGGACCACGAGCCAGGTTTCCAGGCCCCGCCCTCACCTTCCTTTGATCTGTATGCAGGTTACCACAGCAACCACGGTAGTGGCCAAGAGTATGTTTGCAGGAACAGCAGGCAGGAGGCTTCAGTAGCATCATCTGCTGTTTCAGCCCAGTTCATCCACAGTGATGACCTGCAGAGCCAGGCATTGAGACACCTACACAAGACAATCAATGACAGTGCATAAAGCATCATATTCACTGTGATGTTCCCACTCTGGGAGGCGTTTTCAAAAATACCGCATGGATGGAACGGCACAAAAAGTGATGCATATTCACCTAAACCTGTTTCCTCTAAATCTAAATTGAATTTAATTGCTCAGCATTTTTTTTCTGCCGTCCAAATTCACGTGACAACAGCCAACAGTCACTCATTACTGTGCTTTGTTGTAAGTTTAACTCTGTGAACATTCATCGACACATTTCACATGATTTTCTGTTAAAGAAGAAATCAAACAAACGATTGAGATCATTAGTTTCACACGCTCTCCTCAAATCAACCAGTGTCAGAGTGTTGGCTTCACATCCACTTTTCAATAAGGGACTACGGCCTTACTTTAGCAGCTTCTGCTAACTCCAGCTGTAACGTACACAGGTGATTAACAGGTGTTTCAGCCATGTTCTCTCTCTGGTTCTCAGTGCTGAAGTCAAAACAGGCTGCTGTAACAAACACGTGACTCTCGGCGAGCACAGACACATCTCTCAGCAGACTGCTCTTACACAGCCGTGTAAAAATGCTCGACTAAAGCCAGAGTACTGAGAGATTTCTGTGCTTTGGGAACATCTCTGACCTCTGCTAAAATAAACTGTCACTGAGAGTTTTACAATCATCTGTGGTAAACTATGCTTATACAAGCTGTTGATTCAATGACTGACACCCCCGACTCTGAGCACAGCGGCCCTGCTCCCATGTTGCAGTCCCCGAGGGTTTTTGGACATGTGAGAGCTCTTATCTCTTGCAGGTAGTGCATGACACTCGGGGCTATGAGGGCAACACGTCCATGCCAAAGTTGCTTTCCCCCCCTTTTCCCGCCGCTCTGAATCTGCACACCAGTGTGTGTTCACAGGTTCTGACTGAACGAGTGGCATGCCTGTCTCGCATGGAGGAACTTCTGCGTGCCAGTTTCACGCTAAAGCCCATTCCCACGTCAGTCAGTAACAGCTAAGAACAAGAAGAAAGAACAAACAGCACAGGTGACGCGCGTCCATGTTACCAAACACGTACAGTATATCATCCAGCAGCCTCTGCTCACGTCAAACCTTGTCTCCACGCCTGGAATAATACTAAACAGAAACAAACATGAATACACCATCACTTTTGGGAAAAGACCAAATCCATGATCTCCTGCTGCAGGTCTGGCATCCAGGCCTGGTGCTGACGACATGAAAGAGAAGCGCAGAAGAAGAAAAGGTAAATAGTAGGAGAAGAAGAAGAAGAAGCTCTCCAAACGTAGGCGAAATATTGTAATATTATCATACAATATTTGAAAATAAACCCCGTTTTTCAGAAATATTTGTGATTTTTTTTCTGATACTCGTCTCAAACACTCAAGTGGCCCCCCACTGAGATGACAGTGCCAGCAGTGGCCCCCAGCTCATTTGAGTTTGAGAGCCCTGTGCTAGATCATCAACATGTCCTGTAGTCTTGTGTCACAGGGAAGAGACAGACATATTTGATGTCTATGAGTCATCAGGCAGGTACGAGGCGTCTGTGTGCACTGAAATAGTGTCTGTGAAGATGAGTTCAGTTGTTTTACAGTTCACTTTTCCCCTCCTCACTCCCATGTCGTGTCAACTCGCTGATGAATTCCACAAGTTTGTTTTTTGGAGTGTTGAATATACTCCAAAGAAATATACACAGAACAAAACTACTGTGCTGCTTTTAACTTGAATCCCTTTACATGTAAACACATGTAAACACATGCAATATGCAAATGAGACGTGTGCCAACCAATAATTCATTCATGTAAGTCGTGAAAGGAGCCACTGTGTGTGTGAGAACGCACTTGTGTAATGTAGTCAAACATTCGTCTGCTTGGTGCTCACACAATTGACTCAATAAATGGAACTCACACACACACACAAGCAAATGTGACGCAATTGTTGTGCAAAATGAGGCAATAATAAATGTGCCAATATGAGTTGGTGTCACTGATTCTTCTGCAGCATACTATAAACCTTGTTGCACCACAAAAGCACCAGTTACAATTTCAAGTGAATGACATGAATGTAGAAAATGTCCTGTTGATGACTCAAACACTCATACACATGGAAAGCATCATTTAACAATGACTGCATATGAAAACACATGGAAGTGAAGGACAGATGGAAACATTCTGTAGGTCATTTACAATGTACACCTGTAGAAGTTGTATTCTACAGGTGTATGAAGTGAAAAATCATGAGCAATGAAAATCTTTTAAATGTTACAACAAGATGGATCAAAAATAGAACAAAACAAAACTACCATTATAACATTATTTATAATATTATAAACAGTTTATTATATAATAATGTTTTGACAGATCCTTCCAGTCCAGCATGTCTGCTGACGTCCATCCACTGCAACCCTGCAGCACACATCAGGGTATTATTAGGCTTCTATTCCTCAATATCTTCACTAACTTAGTAACACTTGTAACTCATTCTCTACTCCATCAGTCACTTACAGATGTGGTTCAATTAAGAATAATCTCTTAATCACTAACTGAATCAACACAGGACGCGTTTGTCTGCGTCTCGTGAGAGTTTGCTTGTTATTTGATCTTGTTGGACGTAGTAACCATGTGTTGCGTGTGCTGGAGTTTAACTCGCAGGAAGGCGTCACACAGCACATGTGTACAGGCCTGTAGAGTATGGCCTCCCTGTCATGTCTGAGTCTACTATGGGTCAGAGAGCGCCACGCGGTGGAGCACGTGGCGAGGAAGGTTTCTGGTTTGCATCCCGGTGCGGGATCCTGATCCGCGTGGTTTTCCCCTCAAAAACATGCAGAGGTTAGCTGGACACTCTAAACCACATGTGTCAAACTGGTGGCCCGGGGGCCACATGTGGCCCTCCCGTCGATTACATGCGGCCCGCCCACCACTGTGCGAGGTGATGGAATAGAGACAGAATATAAGACTAAATGTATTTTTATAATAGTAACAAGACATTGGGTTGTAATCATTGCTTTATTAAAAGTATTACACTCAACATGATATATGCATATATTTAAGCCGTTTTAATCACAATTATCCTCGTCATTATTTGCTAAATTTTCAATTGAATTCTCTGTTTTTGTGCATCATGAAAATGTTTTTATTGTGAATCATTTTATATCAAAACAAGCAATTCTGTCTAATATCATAATGAATATCTTATATCGGCAGCCCGTGGCCAAGTGGAAAGGGAACTTGGCTTGTAACTGGAGGGTCGCAGGTTTAAGTCCCCACCAGTTCAAAAGGAGCTGGGGTACCCCTGAGCAAGGTACCCCCATTGCTCCTAATTCTAGGATGGGTCAAATGCAAAGAAATCATTTCCCTAATGGGATTAATAAAGTATAAGATATTGGCTACTAACTAGTTGTTGTTTTTTTTCCCTGTATGTCGGCCCCCGCTTGAGCAGACTATATGCTCATTGGCCCCCAGGTCATTTGAGTTTGAGTTTGACCGCACACTCTCACACCTATGGACAGTTTGAGCCTAAACTGTCCATAGGTGTGAGTGTGTGAGTGTGTGAGTGGTTGTTCCTGGGATTGGTACCAGCAGCCCCATGAACGAATGAATGAATGAATGAATGAATAATTAAGGAGATGAATCAGTTCTGCTTGTTTCTTACAGAAGAACACAGCAGTTTCTTTGCCATTTGAAACAATGTTTTATGATCAATGCACACACTGCATAACACCGTTATAAGACGTGAAGAATCTGCCCATCATATTTACCACAGACTGCTGAGCTCCACCCCCTCACACACACACACACACACACACACACACACAGAGGAGTGCCTGTAATTAGGTGTGTTTAGTTTAAACAGCGTGCCAGCGTAGCCTCAGCCACAGTTCCCTGGAGACCATGCTGCCAATTTCACTGAGTCAACACATGTATCCATACAGTAGAGTGAGTCACACACACACACACACACACACACACAAATGTGCTGACACTCTCAGAGTATTAGCTCGTAGTTAGCGCCTCTTTCTGGAGGCCTCTCTGTGCACTCAATGCATTGTGGTACAGAAAGAGTGGTGACTTTAGAGTGGTAACATCATCGCTGTTGCCTGGTGCAGGATCCACTTTGTACTTGTCTGTTGTGACCCATTACAGTTGCTAATGTTGCTAAAGTTATGACAAACGCTTAAATATGGACTTAGTTTCATTTAGTTTCCCGTGGACACATGGTGGAGCAGTGGCCAGCACTGTTGCCTTACAGCATAAAAACCTGGGTCTGTGATCCAGTCCGACTTAAGGCCTTTCTGTGTGGAGTTTGCATGTTCTCCCGTGTGTGTGTGTGTGTGGGTTTCCTTCCACAGTCCTAAAACATGCAGAAGTGGACACTGGACACTGTTGTTTGTCTCCCTGTGATGGACTGCTGACCTGCAGGCTGTGACGGGCTCCCGTGGCCCCTGAGCCTCATGTAGACGACAAAGTGGTCGACAATGTATGAATGAATGAAAATGAATTTTTGTTTTTAAGGCCATGTGATTTATTTATCACCATCAAACTTATAAGGTAATAAAAGGTAAAGACGTTTTTAATATTGCTAATATCATTAATATCATGATCATAAAGTCTTATTATTAGGAACAATAACAACGTGTTAAAAGTAGTTTTATAACTCCACATTCTTTCACTCAACATGTATCTTCATCTCTAATTCATGTGTTCATCACTAACTTTAGGGTTACACATTGATGGAAAGCTTTAGGAATCTGTAAATAACTACTTGTTCCTGGTTTTCCATGGCTGACATTACACAGCTGAGGTGATTATGATTCTCATTCAACTTTCATCTACAGCTTGTCCTTTTCTGAGAGTCACACTGAATGAGATAATGAAGATGATAGTGATGATGATGATGATAAAGGATATCCTGTTTTCTATCTCACCCACCTCTCCTTCACTAACCTCCTTCCCTTCCCCCTCCTTTGTCTCATCTCTCCTACTCCAACCGTCGGAGGCAGAGTCTGGTTCTGTCAGAGATTTCCTCTGTAATTATTGTAAGGTCTTGATCTTATCATATAAAATGCCTTAAGATAATGTCTGTTATACAAATAAACTTGAGTTTCATTTAAAATGACATTTCTAAATGAGTGTGCACTTCACAGGACACATGGAAGGAAAATGTCTCTCTACCTATTTATTAAGTTATCTGTCACATTTTGACATGTAATGGATTGATTAGTGTGTGTGTGTGTGTGTGTGTGTGTGTGATGGTGGAAGTACAAATGAAGTGCATCAGTAAAGCTGTTCTTCTTAAAGCAGCTGTTATGAGGCAGCGACGTCTGCTCTGTTTGTGGAACTTCGATGGCTGCGTTCTTCACTGCGCTGGTGTGTGTGTCAGAGGTCAATCTCCAGGTTATGTCATTTAACTTCTATCTGCGATCACAAATGATTCCTTGCTTGCTCGACATCAGCAGTAACAATGTGCATGTGTGCATGTGTTTGCAGGTGGGACACACTACATTCATTCATACAAGTCACCTGGTTGTCTTGGAGAGTGTGTGTGTCTGTGTGTGTGTGTGTGTGTGTTTTCACAGCTGGCTCTAAGTAGCCGTCAAGGTCCCACAGAAACCATAACCCTTAAATTTGACCTGGCAAGCTACACACTGCAGCTCAAGTCATCTGCGTTTCAGGAAACACAGTTACACACAGTTAAACATTATTATTATTATTATTATTATTATTATTATAATTGTTATCATTATTATTATTGTTATCATTATTCTTATTATTCATATTATTATTATTATCATTATTGTTATCATTATGATTATCATCATTCCATTGTTTGAGAGGTCTAGTAACACTTAGCTCAGTTGTCTCGACAGTTTTGCATGGTCACATGTAGACATATGGTGGAGGTTGTCCATTAAAATCCTGAGGTAGAGGAACATTTCCTCAAGCCAAGGTTCAGCACATCACAATATCTAACAACTGTAGCTAGTTCACTGGTTACATCCAATATACTATATTATGTCTAACTGAATTAAATCACATTTTTAACTTGCAGTTGTATGCATTGTCTGTCTGCAATAAAAGAAACTAATTTCTCACATTCAAAGACATCGAGAGTGCGTTACACTGTTTTGAACACAGCTGTGACTACAACCATGTTTGCAGGGAGTGACACAGCGTGATGGAAGTACTGCAGCAGGTGTTTAAGTGCACATAGAGGAAACCTGACCGACGAGTACACATGGTGTTAGAATTACAAGTGGTGTAAACTTTAGACAGGTGAACAGGTATGAACCTCTCATGAAATGTGTGCTCTGATGTCTTTGACTTTTTATGTGAATCATTCAGATGAAACAAACAAACAGATTTTTTTTGATTTTCAAAGTTTTCAAAAGATAAATTGAAGCGACTCAAAAGCGTTGAACTAGGGAGTGGTTGATGACTGAGCACACCACACCACACACTGCCCAAATGTGCCCAGCCATTGAAAAACCAGCAACAAGTAGGCGGAGGGACATTTTGAGTTATTTATAGACCATGGAAGTGTGATTTCTAAGCTTTCCATCAATGTGTAACACATGTAAATCTGAAAATACTTGAAGAAGATGTGGACATTTGGATGTAGGCACTCCTCAAGTGTGTGAGTTTAGGGAGAATTTTAGCCTCAAAGATGTTCACCATCTGGGAGCCAAGAGACAGAATCATCACATTTACATAGTCCATCTCTTTCAGCCGCTAAATAATCCATTTATCCGTTTGTTGTTCATAAGCTCTGGAGAAAGTTTGCGACGATGAGGTCCATTCACACAACAAGCCATAAACATGTGTGTGTGTCTGTCACAAATTCTAACTAGCCTCTGTTTGCCTCTCTTGCACATATTGCAAGCACCCTCCGTAGGGTGAAGTAACAAAAAGCCTCTCTGTACAATAAACTGAGATGTGATTCTGATGAGTCGGGCTACACCTGAACCCCGTGTGTGAGCGAGTCAGTGTCACTTTTATTTTCATTGAAACAGTTTTTCTCGTGGTCCCGTGTGTAAGAATTAGGGTTCTCGCACCTAATGGTTCTTTTTTTA
>NC_008327.1:0-16659 GCF_019176455.1 Solea senegalensis
ATTTGCACTTATGTTTTTTAGTACATATATGTATTATCACCATTAATCTATATTAACCATTTTATATAATGCTTTCCTACATTACTGATTAATCAGCATAACTCGAAATAAACCATTCACTTAACAACATCCAAACTAAGACGGACTGAAACCAATATATGTTATATTCAACTTTAATAGAAAACTAGTACTAATCGATAAACCAATAAACAACATTTATCCCATAAAGTGAATATATACTTTGATCCAACATCCTATTAAATAAAATAAAAATGCGCAGTAAGAGCCTACCAACAAGCTCATATCTTAATGATAACGGTTATTGATGGTCAGGGACAGATATCGTGGGGGTTTCACTTAGTGAATTATTCCTGGCATTTGGCTCTACATCTCAAGGCCATATTATTATCCTATTCCTCACAGATTTACTGGCCCTGACATTGACTGATGCTTTCGACCATACGACTCGTTACCCAGCAAGCCGGGCATTCTTTCCAGCGAGCAAGGGGTTCTCTTTTTTTGTTTTCCTTTCACCTGGCATTTCAGAGTGCACACGGGAATAGTTGACAAGGGAGTACATTTCCTTGATTCCAAGGGAATAGTATGAATGTTAAAATGATATTGATAGAAGAGTTTCATAACTGATATCATGAGCATAAATAATTATTTTTTCCCCTAAATAACCTGGATATACGCCTCTCTTAACAAACTCCCGTCAAAGAGGTTTTTTTGCGTTAAACCCCCCCTACCCCCCCTTTTCTCGAAAGGTCCTTGTTATTTCTGCAAACCCCCCGGAAACAGAAAAACCCCTGAAAAAAAGAGATTCGGGATTTACCCCCCGAGGATTATAAAATGATTCTCATTTTAAACCCTCCCCACAAGCTAAGTTACAATATTATAATATTACAATATTACATTATCACAAAATTATAATTTACAATATTACAATATAGCAATGCTATATTATAGTATTTCAATACACCAACATTATAATATTACAGTATTACAGCACATGTTGCTAGTGTAGCTTAACTAAAGCATAACACTGAAGATGTTAAGATGATCCCTAGAAAGATCCACAAGCACAAAGGCTTGGTCCTGACTTTATTGTCAGCTCTAGCTATACTTACACATGCAAGTCTCCGCACCCCCGTGAGAATGCCCGCGCTCCCTTATGAGAACTCGGAGCAGGTATCAGGCACACCTGAGTAGCCCATGACACCTTGCTTAGCCACACCCCCAAGGGATTTCAGCAGTGATAAATATTAAGCCATAAGTGTAAACTTGACTTAATTAAGGCCAAGAGAGCCGGTAAAACTCGTGCCAGCCCACCCGCGGTGAGACGAGAGGCTCAAGTTGACAAACACGGCACAAAGCGTGGTTAAGGACCCTTACAGACTAAAGTTAAACGCTTCCCAAAGCTGTTATACGCATTCGGAAGTATGAAATTCAACAACGAAAGTAGCTTTAACACCCCTGAACCCACGAAAGCTAAGAAACAAACTGGGATTAGATACCCCACTATGCTTAGCCGTAAACATCGATCTTCACACAAAATCCGCCCGGGAACTACGAACACGAGTTTGAAACCCAAAGGACTTGGCGGTGCTTAACATCCACCTAGAGGAGCCTGTTCTAGAACCGATAACCCCCGTTAAACCTCACCTCCCCTAGTCTAAAACCGCCTATATACCACCGTCGCCAGCTTACCCTGCGAAGGCCCCAAAGTAAGCAAAACTAGCACTGCTCAGAACGTCAGGTCGAGGTGTAGCGCATGAGGAGGGAAGAAATGGGCTACATTCGCTACCCCTTAGCGTATAACGAATATCTGCGTTGAAACACGCGTTTGAAGGAGGATTTAGAAGTAAGCAAAAAATAGAGCGTTTTGCTGAAACATGGCACTAAAGCGCGCACATACCGCCCGTCACTCTCTCCTGTATTTACCCCATCTCGCGTATATAACATCACGTTCAAATCGAGGAGAGGAAAGTCGTAACATGGTAAGTGTACTGGAAAGTGCACTTGGATAACCAGAGTATAGCTAAATAGTATAGCATCTCCCTTACACTGAGAAATCATTCGTGCAAATCGAATTACACTGACACCGACCAGCTAGCCCCAAATTTTTAAAAAAAACAAATCATTATTAATAACCCCTAAAACACCCAAACACAATAAACTAAACCATTTTTTACCCTAGTACGGGAGACAGAAAAGGACAAAAGGGAGCTATAGATAGAGTACCGCAAGGGAACGCTGAAAAAGAGATGAAAAAGCCCAGTTAAGACCACCCAAAGCAGAGATTTTTCCTCGTACCTTTTGCATCATGATTTAGCCAGAAAATTCAAGCAAAGAGCCCTTTAGTTTGGAACCCCGAAACTGAGTGAGCTACTCCAAGACAGCCTATTAATTAGGGCACACCCGTCTCTGTGGCAAAAGAGTGGGAAGAGCTTTGAGTAGAGGTGACAGACCTACCGAACTCAGTTATAGCTGGTTGCCTGTGAATTGAATATAAGTTCAGCCTCCCAGCTTCTTAATTCCACAACACCTCAATACCGAAGGATTCCAAGAAACCGAGAGAGTTAGTCAAAGGGGGTACAGCCCCTTTGAAACGGCACAACTTTTATAGGAGGGTAAAGATCACATTATTTAAGGAAACATGCCCTGGTGGGCTTGGAAGCAGCCACCCAAAAAGAAAGCGTTATAGCTCAAGCATCATCTACCTAAGATCCCGATAACTTTATCTTAGCCCCCTTATCCTATCAGGCCCTTCTATTAAAATAGAAGAGACTATGCTAATATGAGTAATAAGAAAGACACCACCTTTCTCACAGCATACGTGTAAATCGGAACGGACCTCCCACCGAAAATCAACGGCCCCAACCACAGAGGGAAATGAAGCAAAACAAAAACACTAGAAAAGCCTTCAAATATAACCGTTAATCCCACACAGGCATGCACTTAAATGAAAGACTAAAAGATAAGAGAAGGAACTCGGCAAAACCTAATAAAGCCTCGCCTGTTTACCAAAAACATCGCCTCTTGCCCCCTAAGAATAAGAGGTCCTGCCTGCCCAGTGACGCAAGTTTAACGGCCGCGGTATTTTGACCGTGCTAAGGTAGCGCAATCACTTGTCTTTTAAATGAAGACCCGTATGAATGGCAAAACGAGGGCTTAACTGTCTCCTCTATCCAGTCAATGAAATTGATCTCCCCGTGCAGAAGCGGGGATATAACCATAAGACGAGAAGACCCTATGGAGCTTCAGACAACAATACAGCCCACCCCCCTAGATTCCAAATAAACGAACACACTTAGTGGCCCCTGTATTAATGTCTTCGGTTGGGGCGACCGCGGGGAAATACAAAACCCCCATGTGGAATAAGAGCACTAAACCCCTCAGTCCATGCTCTTAAAAGCTAGAGGGACACCTCTGACTAACAGAACTTCTGACCTTAAATGATCCGGCTTGCCGATCAACGAACCAAGTTACCCTAGGGATAACAGCGCAATCCTCTTTTAGAGCCCATATCGACAAGAGGGTTTACGACCTCGATGTTGGATCAGGACATCCTAATGGCGCAGCAGCTATTAAGGGTTCGTTTGTTCAACGATTAAAGTCCTACGTGATCTGAGTTCAGACCGGAGAAATCCAGGTCAGTTTCTATCTATGCTACAATCTTTTCTAGTACGAAAGGACCGAAAAGAGGAGGCCAATGCTTACGGTAAGCCTCACCCCCACCTAGTGAAGAAATCTAAACTAGGCAAAGGGGAGTACCCCCGCGTTAGAGAAAATAACATGTTCAGGTGGCAGAGCCTGGTACTGCAAGAGACCTAAAATCTCTCTACGGAGGTTCAAATCCTCCCCTAAACTGTGATCTTATCCCTAGTTACCCTAATCCTCCACCCCCTCACTATAATCGTACCCGTCCTCCTGGCCGTGGCATTCCTCACCCTACTAGAACGAAAAACTATTAGTTACATGCAGCTGCGAAAAGGCCCAAATATCGTTGGACCCTACGGACTACTTCAACCAATCGCCGATGGCATCAAGCTATTTATTAAGGAACCCATTCGCCCTTCCACAGCATCTCCCCTAATATTTATTTTAGCACCAGTACTAGCACTTACCCTCGCCCTGGCCCTCTGACTCCCAATACCTCTCCCCTACCCAATCATTGACCTCAACCTAGGAATTCTCTTTGTCCTTGCACTTTCTAGCCTAGCTGTTTACTCAATTCTAGGAGCAGGATGAGCTTCAAATTCAAAATACGCCCTCATTGGGGCCTTACGAGCCGTGGCACAAACCATCTCCTACGAAGTAAATCTAGGACTTATCCTAATCTCCGTCACCATTATTGTTGGGGAATTTACACTACAAACTTTCGCCACATCCCAAGAAAGTACATGAATAATTTTACCTCTCTGACCCTTAGCTGCGATATGGTTTATTTCAACGCTAGCAGAAACCAACCGTGCACCCTTTGATCTAACTGAAGGAGAATCAGAACTAGTTTCAGGATTTAACGTCGAGTATGCAGGAGGGCCTTTTGCCCTGTTTTTTCTTGCCGAATACTCTAACATCCTCCTAATAAACACCCTATCCGTTATTTTGTTCCTAGGGGCCTCCCACAATCCCGCCCTCCCTGAACTAACCACTATTAACATTATGGTTAAAGCAGCCTTCTTATCCGTCGTCTTTCTCTGGGTTCGAGCATCCTTCCCCCGATTCCGTTATGACCAGTTAATGCATCTAACCTGAAAAAACTTCCTTCCCCTAACATTAGCCATAGTTATTTGGAATCTAGCTATTCCCACTGCATTCGCCGGCTTACCCCCGCAGCTCTAACAAGGAGCTATGCCTGAAGCTAAAGGGCCACTTTGATAGAGTGAACCATGGGGGTTAAAATCCCCCTAACTCCTTAGAAAGAAGGGAATCGACCCCTTACTGAAGAGATCAAAACTCTTCGTGCTCCCCTTACACCACTTCCTAGTGAGGTCAGCTAATCAAGCTGTAGGGCCCATACCCCTAAAATGTAGGTTAAACCCCTACCTTCACTAATGAGCCCACTAATATTTTCCACTTTACTTCTCGCCCTCGGACTTGGCTCCACAGTAACCTTTTCAAGCTCCCACTGACTTCTCGCTTGAATAGGCCTAGAAATTAACTCCCTAGCAATAGTCCCACTAATGGCTCGGCCCCATTTTCCCCGAGCAGTTGAAGCCGCCACAAAGTACTTCCTCGCCCAGGCAACCGCTGCCGCCATGATCCTCTTTGCAGGCATAACCAATGCCTGAATAACCGGACAATGAACGATTGAAATAATAACTCATCCGCTTCCCCTGACATTAGTTACACTGGCCCTCGGACTAAAAATTGGACTAGCCCCAGTGCACGCCTGACTACCAGAGGTCCTCCAAGGCGTGGACCTCACTACAGGCCTGATTCTCTCTACCTGACAGAAACTCGCCCCCCTCGCCCTACTCCTTCAACTTCCACATGGAAACTCTCCACTATTGATTATCCTCGCCCTATCCTCTACACTAATTGGGGGCTGAGCCGGATTAAACCAAACCCAGCTCCGAAAAATCTTAGCCTACTCCTCTATTGCCCACTTAGGCTGAATGATGGTTATCTTACAATACGCCCCTTCCCTAACACTACTGGCTCTACTTACCTACATCGTCATGACCTCCTCAATTTTCTTACTCTTTAAACTCAATAACACTACGAATATTAACGCACTTGCAACCTCACATACAAAAATTCCAGTCCTCACTCTCTTCGCCCCCTTCATCCTTCTCTCCCTGGGGGGGCTTCCCCCTCTGACAGGATTTATACCTAAATGACTTATCCTCCACGAACTAACCATGCAAGGAATAGGAACGTTAGCAACTATTACTGCACTAACAGCGCTTTTAAGCCTATACTTTTATCTTCGACTATCCTACTCCATATCTCTAACCATGTCCCCCAACAACCTTTTAACCTCCCCCCTTTGACGACTTCGCCCTCACCAACCTACCCTCCCCCTGGCTATCTCGGCCACTTCTGCCACCATACTCCTTCCCCTAACCCCGGCCGCTTTTTTAGTCCGCTAAGGGACTTAGGTTAAATATAGACCAAGAGCCTTCAAAGCCCTCAGAGGGGAGTGGAACCCTCCCAGCCCTGATAAGACTTGCAGGACATTACCCTACATCTCCTGCATGCAAAGCAGACACTTTAATTAAGCCAAAGCCTCCCTAGACAGGTAGGCCTCGATCCTACAAAAACTTAGTTAACAGCTAAGCGCCTAAACCAGAAGGCATCTGTCTATTTTCCTCCGCCAGATGAAAACCAAATGGCGGAGGAAAAATCCGGGCAGGAACTACCCTGCGTCTCCAGACTTGCAATCTGTCATGTAACACCCCCGGACTTGATAGGGAGAGGAATCAAACCTCTGTTTATGGGACTACAATCCACCACTTAAAACTCAGCCACCCTACCTGTGACAATTACACGTTGATTTTTCTCGACCAACCACAAAGACATCGGTACCCTCTATCTTGTATTTGGTGCCTGAGCTGGAATAGTGGGCACAGCCCTAAGCCTGCTAATTCGAGCTGAACTAAGCCAACCCGGCTCCCTTCTCGGAGACGATCAAATCTACAATGTTATCGTTACCGCCCATGCCTTCGTAATAATTTTCTTTATAGTAATACCAGTAATAATTGGAGGCTTCGGAAACTGACTAATCCCCCTAATGATTGGAGCCCCAGACATAGCATTCCCCCGAATAAACAACATGAGCTTCTGACTCCTTCCACCTGCTTTCCTCCTGCTTCTTACTTCATCCGTTGTGGAGGCTGGGGCTGGGACAGGATGAACTGTCTACCCCCCTCTTTCAAGCAACCTCGCCCATGCAGGTGCATCCGTAGACCTAACAATTTTTTCTCTACACCTGGCCGGAGTATCATCCATTCTTGGAGCAATTAACTTTATCACAACCATCATTAATATGAAACCTGCCACTATAACGATATATCAAATGCCCCTATTTGTCTGATCCGTACTAATTACTGCTGTACTTCTCCTTCTATCCCTCCCAGTCTTAGCTGCAGGAATTACGATACTTCTAACCGACCGAAACCTAAACACAACCTTCTTTGACCCTGCTGGAGGAGGAGACCCCGTCCTCTATCAACACCTATTCTGATTCTTTGGCCACCCAGAAGTTTACATTCTTATCCTCCCAGGTTTCGGAATGATCTCCCATATCATCGCATTCTACTGTGGGAAAAAAGAACCATTCGGTTATATGGGCATGGTCTGAGCAATAATGGCAATTGGCCTACTAGGGTTTATTGTCTGAGCACATCACATATTTACAGTCGGGATGGACGTCGACATTCGAGCATACTTTACATCCGCTACAATAATTATTGCTATCCCCACAGGTGTTAAAGTGTTTAGCTGACTAGCCACACTACACGGAGGAAAAATTACCTGGGACACCCCCTTCCTCTGAGCCCTAGGTTTCATCTTCCTCTTCACTGTCGGGGGCCTAACCGGAATTGTCCTATCCAATTCTTCTCTAGACATCATCCTCCATGACACATACTATGTAGTAGCACATTTCCACTACGTCCTCTCCATGGGAGCTGTCTTTGCAATTATGGCAGGCTTCGTTCACTGATTCCCGCTACTTTCAGGCTACACACTCCACTCCACATGAACTAAAGTTCACTTTGGAGTAATGTTTGTAGGAGTAAACCTAACATTCTTCCCCCAACACTTCCTAGGACTGGCCGGAATGCCCCGACGATACTCTGACTATCCAGATGCCTACACCTTATGAAACACTGTCTCATCTATTGGATCAATAATTTCCCTCATCGCCGTAATTATGTTTTTATTTATCTTATGGGAAGCCTTCACGGCAAAACGAGAAGTTCTCATGGTAAAATACGCTCAACTAAACGTCGAATGACTCCACGGTTGCCCTCCACCAAACCACACATTCGAGGAACCTGCCTTTGTCCAAGTTCGCCACAACTAACGAGAAAGGAGGGAGTTGAACCCCCATAAGCTGGTTTCAAGCCAACCGCGTAACCGCTCTGCCACTTTCTTATAAGGCACTAGTAAAAAGACATTACATCTCCTTGTCAAGGAAAAATTGCGGGTTGAACCCCCGCGTGCTTAACCTATAATGGCACATCCCACACAATCAGGATTTCAAGATGCAGCTTCACCCCTAATGGAGGAACTTCTACACTTCCACGACCACACCCTAATAGTCATTCTTATAATTAGCACACTAGTTTTATACACTATCATCACCATAACTTTAGCTAAACTGACAGACATGCTTGTTCTAGACTCCCAAGAAATCGAAGTTATCTGAACAATCCTCCCTGCCATCGTCCTTACTTTTATTGCACTCCCTTCACTACGAATCCTCTACTTAATAGACGAAGTCAGTGACCCTCACTTAACAATTAAAGCAACTGGACACCAGTGATACTGAAGCTACGAATACTCGGACTACGAAAACCTAGAATTTGACGCGTACATAATTCCAACACAAGACCTAACTCCCGGCCAATTTCGACTCCTTGAAGCCGACCACCGAATAGTCATCCCCGTCGAGTCTCCCATTCGAGCCCTCGTCTCCGCTGAAGATGTCCTACACTCCTGAGCCCATCCCCGCCCTGGAATCAAAGTTGACGCAATCCCCGGACGACTAAACCAAACAACTTTTATGGCTAGCCATCCAGGAGTTTTCTTCGGTCAATGCTCTGAAATCTGCGGAGCAAACCATAGCTTCATACCAATTGCCATTGAAGCTGTCCCCCTCCCACACTTTGAAAACTGAACCTCTCTAATGATTGAAGACGCCTCGTTGAGAAGCTAAACAGGTCTCAGCGTTAGCCTTTTAAGCTAAAGAATGGTGACTACCACCCACCCTCAGCGATATGCCTCAACTCAATCCAGCCCCTTGATTTCTGATCTTAGTCTTCTCATGATTAGTATTCTTGACAATTCTTCCCCCCAAAATCCTCAACCACACTTTCCCTAATGAGCCTACCCCTAACAGCTCAAAAAAACCTCTAACTAACCCCTGAAACTGACCATGACTTTAAGCCTATTTAATCAATTTGCATCCCCCGTCTTACTAGGAATTCCTTTGATTGCTCTGGCAATTCTACTACCCTGAACCCTCCTCCCCTCCCCCGCTAACCGTTGACTAACTAACCGCCTACTCTCCCTCCAAGGGTCATTCATTGGCGGGTTTACTAAACAATTGGTTCTTCCCCTAAACCCTGGAGGTCACAAATGAGCCCTTCTATTCACCTCATTAATGGTATACCTAATTACAATTAATCTTCTAGGCCTCCTCCCCTACACCTTCACCCCCACCACGCAACTTTCACTTAACATGGGCCTCGCAATTCCCCTATGACTCGCAACAGTTATTATTGGGATACGAAATCAACCAACTCACTCTTTAGCTCATTTTCTCCCTGAAGGCACTCCTACCCTTCTTATCCCTGTTTTAGTAATTATCGAAACAATTAGCCTCTTTATCCGTCCCCTGGCCTTAGGAGTCCGGTTAACCGCCAATCTAACAGCTGGCCATCTACTCATTCACCTAATTGCGATAGCAACCAATGTGCTCTTCCCCCTAATACCTTCAGTAGCCATCCTCACCGGTACCCTTCTTCTTCTACTAACCCTCCTAGAAATTGCCGTAGCTATAATTCAAGCCTACGTCTTCGTCCTCCTCCTAAGCCTCTACCTACAAGAAAACGTCTAATGGCCCATCAAGCACACCCCTTCCACATAGTTGATCCAAGCCCCTGACCCCTAACCGGAGCCGCAGGAGCTATACTTACAGTCTCAGGACTTGCAATATGATTTCACTTCCACTACACCTCTCTCCTCTTTATAGGACTCACCCTTCTGGTTTTTACAGTCATCCAATGATGACGAGATGTCGTCCGAGAAGGAACCTTCCAAGGTCACCACACACCCCCTGTACAAAACGGCCTTCGATTTGGTATAATCCTTTTTATTGCCTCAGAAGTCCTTTTCTTTGTTGGATTTTTCTGAGCATTCTACCACGCTAGCCTCGCCCCAACTGTGGACCTAGGCAATACTTGACCCCCAACAGGAATTACCCCGTTAGACCCATTTGAAGTGCCACTACTCAACACGGCCGTTCTCCTGGCGTCGGGAGTAACAGTTACTTGAGCTCACCACAGCATTATAGAAGGAAACCGCCCGCAGGCTATTCAATCCTTAGCCCTAACTATTCTCCTAGGTCTATACTTTACTTTCCTTCAAGCCATAGAGTACTACGAAGCCCCCTTCACCCTAGCTGACGGAGTCTACGGGACTACCTTCTTCGTAGCCACAGGGTTCCATGGACTACACGTTATCATCGGAACAACCTTTCTTATCGTTTGTCTCCTCCGACAAACAGAACATCACTTTACATCAGACCACCACTTTGGTTTCGAAGCAGCTGCCTGATACTGACACTTTGTAGACGTAGTCTGACTATTCCTGTATATCTCTATCTACTGATGAGGATCTTAATCCTTCTAGTACAAACAGTACATGTGACTTCCAATCACTTAATCTTGGTTAAAATCCAAGGAAAGATAATAAACCTCATCACAACAGCCCTTTTTATTACCTTAGCTTTATCCCTTATTCTTATACTAGTCGCTTTTTGACTCCCCCAAATATCCCCAGACTACGAGAAACTCTCGCCATACGAATGTGGCTTTGACCCCCTAGGATTTGCTCGCCTACCCTTCTCCCTTCGATTTTTCCTAGTAGCAATCTTATTTCTTCTATTCGACCTGGAAATCGCCCTTCTTCTCCCCCTCCCCTGAGCAAACCAACTGACAGACCCCCTCACAACCTTTGCCTGAGCTATGGCTCTTCTACTACTCCTAACCCTAGGACTTGCCTACGAATGGGCCCAGGGAGGACTTGAATGAGCTGAATAAGCTATTAGTTTAAAAAGAACATTTGATTTCGGCTCAAAAACTTGTGGTTCAAGTCCACAATGGCCTAATGACCCCTACCCATTTCGCCTTCTCATCAGCTTTTATTCTTGGACTAACTGGGCTAGCATTCCACCGATCCCATCTGCTCTCCGCCCTCATTTGCCTAGAAGCAATAATAGTCTCGTTATTCATTGCCCTCTCTCTTTGAACAATACAGCTAAACTCTACTAACTTCTCCGCCTCCCCCCTCCTTCTACTAGCATTCTCAGCCTGCGAAGCAAGCATAGGCTTGCCCTCCCTGGTCGCCACAGCCCGAACCCACGGCTCCGACCAGATCCGAAACTTAAACCTGTTACAATGCTAAAAGTCCTAATTCCCACCCTAATGCTAGCCCCAACCATTTGGCTTTCAAAACCCAAATGACTCTGACCAACTACCTTAGCCCATAGCTTTTTAATTGCACTTATTAGCCTAACTTGACTCCAAAACCTCTCGGAAAGTAGCTGAGCCTCATTAAGCCCTATTATAGCAACCGATTCTATCTCGACCCCCTTGCTTGTTCTATCCTGCTGACTCCTTCCTCTCATAATTTTAGCCAGTCAAAACCATATAGCCAAAGACCCCTCTAACTTTCAACGAGCCTACATCAGCCTCCTCACTTCCCTTCAGTTCTTTCTTATTTTAGCATTTGGTGCAACCGAACTAATTATGTTCTATGTAATATTTGAGGCTACCCTTATCCCGACCTTAATTATTATTACTCGCTGAGGAAACCAGGCAGAACGCCTAAACGCGGGAACCTACTTTTTATTTTATACCCTTGCAGGCTCCCTCCCACTACTCATTGCCCTACTATCCTTACAAGGCTGAACAGGAACAATGTCCCTCCTAACCCTCCCTTTTTCAGACCTTGCTCCATTAACCCCCTACACAAGCATACTTTGATGAGCAGCCTGCCTTCTTGCCTTCCTAGTAAAAATACCATTATACGGCGTCCACCTCTGACTCCCAAAAGCCCATGTAGAAGCCCCCGTGGCCGGGTCCATGGTACTTGCCGCAGTTCTTCTAAAACTCGGAGGATACGGAATGATACGCATCATAATTATACTGGAACCCCTCACCAAACAACTTTGCTACCCCTTCATTATTCTCGCCATATGGGGGATCATCATAACTGGCTCTATTTGTCTCCGACAAACAGATCTCAAATCTCTTATTGCCTATTCTTCAGTAAGCCATATGGGTCTTGTAGCCGGGGGCATTTTAATTCAAACCCCCTGAGGATTTACAGGAGCCCTCATCCTCATAATTGCCCACGGATTAACCTCATCCGCACTCTTTTGCCTTGCAAACACCAACTATGAACGAACCCACAGCCGAACTATAGTACTAGCCCGAGGCCTACAAGTGATTCTTCCCCTGATAGCAGCTTGATGGTTCATTGCCAGCCTGGCAAATTTAGCCCTTCCTCCTCTCCCCAACCTTATAGGGGAATTAACAATCATTACCTCACTATTCAACTGGTCTTGATGAACCCTTATTCTGACAGGTGCAGGGACCCTAATTACAGCCGGCTATTCCCTGTCCATGTTCCTCACCACCCAACGAGGACCCCTCCCCCCACATATCCTGGCATTAGAACCCTCCCACACCCGAGAACACCTTCTCATCGCACTTCACCTACTCCCCCTCCTTCTCCTGATTCTGAAACCTGAACTGATTTGGGGGTGAACGGCCTGTAGACGTAGTTTAATAAAAACCTTAGATTGTGATTCTAAAAACAAGGGTTAAAATCCCTTCATCCACCGAGAGAGGCTCGACAGCAATGACAACTGCTAACTTTCATCTCCTTGGTTAGACCCCAGGGCTCCCTCAAAGCTTCTGAAGGATAATAGTTCATCCATTGGTCTTAGGAACCAAAAACTCTTGGTGCAAATCCAAGTAGCAGCTATGCACCCAGCTTCAATTATAACTACCTCCTGCCTTGTTATCATCTTTGCTCTTCTCACATTCCCCCTTTTAACCACCCTCTCCCCCGAAACCCAAGACTCAAAATGAGCCCTTTCCCACGTCAAAACAGCAGTCAAAATATCTTTTTTTGTGAGCCTTTTACCACTCTTCCTATTCCTCACCCTTGGACTAGAAGTTATCACTACATCTTGGTCTTGAATAAACACAAGCACGTTTGACATTAACATCAGCCTTAAGTTTGACTTCTACTCAATCATCTTTACCCCTATCGCCCTGTACGTCACCTGATCCATCCTAGAATTTGCAGCTTGGTACATGAGCTCTGACCCCCACATAAATCGATTCTTTAAATACCTACTAATTTTCTTGATCATGATAATCACCCTCGTAACAGCAAATAATCTTTTCCAATTATTTATTGGTTGGGAAGGAGTAGGAATTATGTCTTTTCTTCTAATTGGATGATGATACGCCCGAGCAGACGCTAACACCGCAGCCCTCCAAGCAGTACTCTACAACCGAGTAGGAGACATCGGTTTAATCTTTGCCATAGCATGAATAGCTACGAACCTTAACTCATGAGAACTTCAACAAATCTTTATAACCTCAAAAGATTTTGACCTGACCCTTCCTGCCCTTGGTCTAATCCTAGCTGCAGCAGGTAAGTCAGCACAATTTGGACTCCACCCGTGACTTCCCTCTGCCATAGAGGGCCCGACACCGGTGTCTGCCCTACTCCACTCTAGCACAATGGTCGTAGCCGGAATCTTCCTCCTTGTCCGCATAAGCCCCATCCTGGAAAACAGCGAAACAGCTTTAACCACTTGCCTCTGCCTAGGAGCTCTCACCACCCTATTTACTGCCACCTGCGCACTGACCCAAAATGATATCAAAAAGATTGTAGCTTTCTCTACTTCAAGCCAATTAGGGCTAATAATAGTTACCATTGGCCTTAACCAACCCCAACTTGCCTTCTTACACATTTGCACTCATGCATTTTTTAAAGCTATACTTTTCCTATGCTCAGGCTCAACTATTCACAGTCTAAACAACGAGCAAGACATCCGAAAAATAGGAGGAATACACCACCTTACACCCTTCACCTCCTCATCCCTTACCATCGGCAGCCTAGCCCTAACGGGGACCCCCTTCCTAGCCGGATTCTTCTCAAAAGACGCAATTATTGAAGCACTTAACACATCCCACCTAAACGCCTGGGCCCTCATGCTTGACTTACTCGCCACCTCTTTTACCGCAATCTACAGCCTCCGAGTTATCTTCTTTGTTTCAATAGGTTTCCCTCGATTTAACACCTTATCCCCAATTAATGAAAACAACTCTGCTGTAATCAACCCAATTAAACGACTTGCATGAGGAAGCATTATTGCAGGTCTTCTAATTACCTCTAACTTCACTCCCGTAAAAACACCTATCATAACCATACCCCTCCTTCTTAAATTAGCCGCTCTAGCAGTCACTGTTATCGGACTACTAGTGGCCCTAGAACTTGCCCAGCTCACTAACACCCAAAAAAAAGCTGTTCCTACTATTCCCCCACACCACTTCTCCAATATGCTTGGCTTCTTCCCAACCATTGTCCACCGATTTATCCCTAAACTAGCTCTCACCCTAGGACAAACCATTGCTACGCAAGTAATTGACCAAACTTGGCTAGAGAAGACAGGCCCTAAAGCCGTATCTTCCGCTAGCATCCCCTTGGCCGCCTCTGCCAGCAACATCCAACAAGGCGTGGTTAAAACCTATTTAGCCCTTTTCTTACTAACTTTAGCCCTGGCAACTCTAGCTGTCATAGTTAAATAGAGCGAAGTGCCCCACGGCTCTGCCCTCGAGTGAGCTCCAACACCACAAATAAAGTTAAAAGGAGAGCCCCCCCACTTAAAATTAATATCCCCCCACCCCAAGAGTACATTAGAGCCACCCCTCCCATATCCCCCCGTATTACGGAAAAATCGACTAATTCATCTATTACAACCCAGATGACTTCATACCAATCCCCACAAACCAGCGAAGATACCACCACAACCCCTACCAGATAAATTACCCCAGAAATTAGTACTCAACGGCTACCTAAACTCTCAGGAAAGGGGTCAGCGGCAAGAGCCGCTGAATAAGCAAATACCACTAACATTCCCCCTAAATAAATTAGAAACAAGACCAAAGATAAGAAAGACCCACCATGCCAAGACAAAATCCCACACCCCATACCTGCTAAGACCACCAGCCCCAAGGCCCCAAAGAAGGGCGAAGGATTAGAAGCGATAACTACAAACCCTAAAATTATTGAAAACAGAACTAAATACATAATAAAATCCATAATTCCTACCAGGACTCTAACCTGAACTAATGACTCGAAAAACCACCGTTGTTATTCAACTACAGGAACAATGACTAGTCTACGAAAATCCCACCCTTTAATCAAGATCATTAACAGCTCCGTTATTGATCTTCCCGCCCCTTCAAATATTTCTGCATGATGAAACTTTGGTTCCCTCTTAGGCCTCTGCCTAGTTGCCCAAATCGTCACAGGACTTTTGCTCGCAATGCACTATACAGCGGATGCCTCCACCGCATTCTCCTCCGTCGTACACATCTGCCGAGACGTTAATTACGGGTGACTAATCCGTAATGTTCACGCTAACGGCGCATCATTCTTCTTTATTTGCATCTACCTTCACATCGGACGAGGCCTATACTATGGATCCTACGTCAACAAAGAAACATGAAACATCGGAGTGGTTCTCCTAATACTTGTAATAGCTACCGCCTTCGTAGGTTACGTCCTCCCTTGAGGACAAATGTCCTTCTGGGGAGCCACAGTCATTACAAACCTTCTCTCAGCCATCCCCTACGTGGGAAATACCTTAGTCCAATGAATCTGAGGAGGATTCTCGGTCGACAACGCCACCCTAACTCGATTCTTCACCTTTCACTTCCTCCTCCCCTTCATTCTAGCGGCGGTTACACTTCTTCACCTATTCTTTCTCCACGAAACCGGTTCAAACAACCCCACAGGTTTGACCTCAGCAGGGGACAAAGTCCCTTTCCACCCGTACTTCACCTATAAAGACTTACTAGGATTCGCAGTCATGCTAGCTCTTTTAGCTACCCTAGCTATATTTGCCCCTAACCTCCTAGGAGATCCAGACAACTTTACCCCTGCGAACCCTCTTGTAACCCCCCCTCATATTAAACCAGAATGGTACTTTCTTTTCGCCTACGCTATCCTACGCTCAATTCCTAACAAATTAGGGGGAGTCCTAGCCTTACTCGCCGCCATTCTTGTCTTATTTGCTGTCCCTTTCCTTCACACCTCGAAACAACGAGGAATAATGTTTCGGCCCCTCTCACAATTCTTATTCTGGACATTAGTAGCTGACGTAATTATCCTCACATGAATCGGCGGAATACCAGTAGAAGACCCATACATTGTTATTGGACAAATTGCGTCCGCCCTCTACTTCCTTCTTTTCCTAGTCCTCATGCCCCTAGCCGGATGACTAGAAAACAAAGCCCTTAAATTATCCTGCAATAGTAGCTCAGTATTAGAGCGCCGGCCTTGTAAGCCGGACGCCGGAGGTTAGATCCCTCCCTACTGCTCAGAAAAAGGGGACTTAAACCCCTACCCCTGGCTCCCAAAGCCAAGATTCTTTCATTAAACTATCTTCTG